>NW_022589718.1:24252904-24342862 GCF_004348235.1 Phoca vitulina
CAACCCCGAGCTGAGAGCCCGCGCCTGGGCTCCGTCTCTGCAGCCGGCTTCCCTGCTCCGATACCTGGGAGCTCTGCCGCACTCAGGCACCCCCGGTCTTTCTGTGACCCTGAGGGTCCTGAGACCACACTGTCCCGCGAGGGTTCCACCCCCCACTTCGCCACCAGAGTGACGTCCCTCAGCGGAGCAGACTCTAAAAGTTCCGATTTTGTGCTCCGCGGCTCTATCACTTGCCAGAAGCGGCCGACGGAGGCCCCTCCCCCGCCGTCTATCCTCCCGAATATCGCCTCGGATTCACTTCTCCGCACGTCCTACCTTCCAGAAAGTGGTCGCTTTTCTGTTCAGAGAGTTGTTGCTATTCTTTTCCTCGATCTCCTGTTGAGTTTGTAGGTGTTCAGAATGGTTTGATCCCTATCCAGCTGAATTCCTGAGAGGAGACGAAATCCAGGTCTCCTACTCCTCCGCCATCTTGCTCCGCCCCCGAAAATGTGTAGTTTAAAAGCGAGTATATATATATATGTATATGTAAAAACGAGTATATGTATATATATGCAGAAGTAGAAGTGTATAAATTGCCCCCCTTTGTTTGTGCTCAGGGCTCAGACCTTTGGAGACCACTCTCCTCTGAGCCCGCCAGCGTTAAATAATTTCCAAAATTATTGGAAAGATTTGGATTTTGGAATTTTTGAAGGATCTTCAAGTTATATTATTATATGATATATTGTTAAATAATATAATCGAATTACAAGACAAAATATAGTATGACCCCATATGTGTAAAAAGAAAAAAAAAAAAGACCTAAACCTAAATCATATTCTTTTATATTCTTAGAAATGGTCTAGAAAGTTACATAAAAATGTGTGAACAGTGGTTACTTCCAAAAAGTTGGGCTGGAAAACTCCAGGTATGTGTGGGAAGGAGGATTTAATTTTCATAGTAAACTCTTCTATGCTGTTTGAATTTGTATCTTGCCTATGTGTTGTTTTTATAATAAAGAATGAATGACTATTAGAGAATATTAGAGAAAATTAGAGAATAAAGAATGAATATTAAGACATATACACTTTGAAGATATGACAGTAGCAGCAAATAGTCTCTGAATCTCCCTGAATCATCACATTAAAAGCATACCAGCTAGACTTAAAAACCAAAATACATGGACGACATCAAAAATAAAACAAGTTGGCAAATTATTCTTAAGAACTTCAAAATATCAGAGAGTGTGGAAAAGCTGTCAACAGCCATAAGACCAGCATCATATCAGCATCTATGTATGAGAAATTAGAGGGATGTGGCATTTGACAAACCTAAGTACAAGAGAACACCAAAACAGTTAACAGGTGTTTGATGAAAGGCATGGTGGGTGAATATGAGACCAGCATATAAAACTGAAGAAGGGGCACCTGGGTGACTCAGTCGGTTAAGCGTCAGAGTCTTGATTTTGGCTCAGGTCATGATCTCAGGGTAGTGAGATTGAGCCCCATGTCGGGGGCTCCATGCTCAGCGTGGAGTCTGCCTCTCCCTCTCCCTCTGCTCCTCCCTCCTCCCCTGCTCCCCATCTCTCTCTCAAATAAGTAAATAAATAAAATCTCAAAACAAAACAAAACAAAACTGTAGAAGACTCTGGTCAAGCCAATAGATTTGGTGAGCGGAAGAGGTCAGCCATAAGATCTGAAGAAGCTGAGAAACTTTACAACTAAGAACTCTCAAAACTGACCAGCCAGGGCTCAAGTCCAGAACAGGTCCTCACACTGAGAAGAAATTCCTAGAAGTGGAGCCAAAATAGAGATGAAGAAAGGAGAAGATCAAGATGAAAGTGAAAAAGGAGAGCAGACACAAGAAATCTCAAAAAACAAAGCCATGAGGTTTTTGAATCCTACATGAAAACAACAGAAGATAAAGTTCTGTGAGTTTAGAAGGACTTTCCAGAAAATGCTTCCTTACAAAAAAAAGTTCAGGAAAATTAATTTCAGTTAAAATTGAGCACCAAAAACAAAAAGAAAAAACAAACAAAAAAACAAAAACAAAAAAACAGATAAAATCCTATCCAAAGTTGTTCTAAGAAAAAAATTATAAGGGAAGAATAACATTCCTAGAGACAGTGAGAATATTCCAGGAAAACATGCCCATAAGAAAAATCAAAACTATGTTGAAATTTGTTATAAGACACTAGGAAAATAAGATGTGATAGAACAACTAACTGGAAGTAGAAAGATTTAGAAGTAAAGTCACAGAGCCCAGGAAAGAATTAGAAGGGAAAGAAAAAAATCCCTTCAGAAATGAAGTCTACACTTGAGGGAACAAAAGAGCCAGTAAACACAATGGAAAGTGTCTTAAGAGAAATAGAAGGTAAAAGGGGAAACATTTTCAAAAAATTAAAGATATGAGGAAAAAACCCAAAAAGAAGATTCAAGAGAAAACAACATTGTTCAAGACAGGAAAACAGTATCGGCATTTGAATGAGCAGAATTCCTGAAGAAGAAAACTAACGAGGGCTCAAGCCTTTCAAGAAAGATATTTCTGGAAAGCAAAAAACATAATTCGAAACCATGTAGTAAAAACCCCCTGCGCTTGGGATTACTGACACAGAGGAATCAAAACCCAATCTTGTTCTAGGAAAACGAGGGAGTTTAAAGACAAAAATCTTTTGTCACCTAGGCAAAAAGCACAGATGACTTAGAAAAGAAAGACAGATCACTGTCTGACTTTCAACAGCAAAGTTTTATGCCGAAGAAAACAGAGTGACATCTTTAATATATTCAAGGAAAAAAAAATGTGAGCCAAAGCTTTTTTATCCTTGAAAACTATCAGATATAAAAGACACTAGCTATTATCAGCATGCCAAAGCTGTGAGAATATTGTTCACATGAAACCCTTCCTAAAGAATCTACCAACGAATGAACTTCAGACAACCCATATGACTAGAAATAATCATCAACATACAGACTAGCAGGGACCATTAAATATACGGTTACTGTAGAAACAATACTAACTGAAAATTAAAAGAATACAGTTTATAATGTTCTAATAATGTAGATACAGTGTAGTTATTTTAAAAAATGAGATAATAGAAATAAAATTTCTATTAAAATATTTAACTTTTCAGGAATCATATTCACAATGGTAGTATTAATATTAGTATTTTGAAACTGTCTACTGTATATAATGTGGGATGAAACATACAAGTAATTATTGAATATTCCAATACAATCTTCCCCTGTATCCTTGAAAACTGTCATCATCTTGTAGAAGAAAGAAGATATAGATATAATATGGAAGAGTTCAGTAAAAATAGGTAGCTCTGAACTTGGATTGGGGATATTAGTATAAATTCTGTCTAGTGACAGAATTAGTCAATGTTCTTAGTACTAAGTTACGATTGATAGACTATTTCCCACTAAAAGAAACAACAGTACAAGAATAACCCTGGGACATCTCATCATTCCTTATAGCAAGGAGGCTGTCAAAGATACTAGATCATGACATTTATATGGAAATCCTTTTCTCTCATCATATTTCAGCACACTACTTTATTTAACGAAATGTAGATAAATGAATGAATTCCAGAAAAGTATTTTGATTTCCAGTAAGTATAAAAAAAACAATTGTTTGATATGCATATGCTCACCCACACTTTCTGTATCTCCAGATCTCATGACTCTTTCCCTCAAGCAGTTCAGAATAATCAGGAGTTTTAGAGTTGAAATGGCCTCTTTTCCCCAAATTTTTAATTCTCTCTCAAGATATGGACAGGTTCTCTTGGGACTTTATGCAGTACAGGCAAATAACATTCTAAAGTGAAGGTTGTGTCTTTTTTTTTTTTTAAAGATTTTATTTATTTGACACAGAGAGACATAGCGAGAGAGGGAACACAAGCAGAGGAAGTGGGAGAGGGAGAAGCAGGCTTCCAGCGGAGCAGGGAGCCTGATGCGGGGCTCGATCCCAGGACCCTGGGATCATGACCTGAGCCGAAGACAGACGCCTAATGACTAAGCCACCCAGGCGCCCCAAGGTTGTGTTCTCAGATGGATTCCCTATAGCCTATTAGAAAGCTATAGATTTACATTACTAGGTAGGAGTCAGAATTGTTCGTCCCACTGTATTTTTTAGTGAGACCACTGCTTTCAGCATAATTGAATCGGAAACCTACATTCGGAGCCTCAAATAGCTAATTTATAACTTAACTTTTATAATACAACGTGCACAAAAGTTGGGCAAGTCCCAGTTTGGGGACACTAATTGTTGTTCCATATTCCAGCCCCAGAGAGATACCTGGAATAATTCACAGGTGACAAGGAAACACTGATGATAGTCATGATCTCTCTTCAAAATGAAATTTTCAGGTAGACAAAATAAGCGTTATTATTGTGTGTGTGTGTATTTTACTATATTGCTTAAAGCTTCCTCAGAAACAGTAAATAGCTATTTCAGGTCACAATTTGTCATGGTCTGCCTGAGAAATAAGTTAACAGGGAGAAAGCCTGGGGAGAGGACAGAGTACATAGGTAAGGCTTTCCTGCTATCTCATTCCTACCTCTACCTCCAAACCCCTGCATTTAGCTTCCCTAGAATCTGTAGGTCAACAGTCAGGAATGACAACAAGATACTAACTGTCGGCCCCATGGTTTGGTTGCAAAACTCGAGGCATAGTTTTGCATTGGTCTTATGTATCACCACTTCAATATGTCTAAGCATACAATCATAGCTCTCTGTTTCCACCACTGTTATCTCTGTTTTTACGGGAAACCTCAGGTCAACATAGGATGGTGGTAGGCAACAGAAGACAAATGGCATATTGTCCTTTTTTATTTCTATGCAAAGGGATCTAAGAGGGGCAGGACAACAGGAAGGGCGCTGTCCTGAGCCTCTGCCCTCCCAAAAGAAAAGTGGAGTTTTCAATGCTTTCCCTTTTTTCCATATCTGGTCACCAAATGTAAGAGTTGGAAGGTCATGTGAACCTCTAAAATTACATGTGGTAGGCATCCATATACATATATACCACCCATATGTTCACATTCAGAATAGTGTGTATACGGTATAGAATGTGGGTTAATTCCTATCAATAATTATTGGAATTCTGATCACATCATCTTCTGTATCTCTGAGATCTAAAATCTTGTTGTGGAAGAAAGAAGATACAGATATACCGTGAAAGAGTTAAGTAAAACTATGCAGTCCTAGACTTGGATTGGGAAGATTGGTATGAATTCGATATGCACGTGTGGCAAGTACTATCATAGATCTGTGTGTTTATGTTTTAAAGAAAGGTTTTCAGTTGAAGCCTTGAAAAAAATAAACTGCTCCTCAGAATAAATTTAATAATCAACCTCATAATTCACTTTAAAAAATTCTCCTCTCTTTTACCTTTGAGTTTAGTCCTTCAGATGCTATTAGTGATGGTCTAAACTACATATCCAATTACAAAGAAATCAACTTTCCTTCAGAATAGTCATTGAGATCCTCTATACTGACCATTTTCCAACATTCCAAACATAAAGAAAAGTTGAAAAAATTATACAGTAAACAGTCTTCTACCCACCACTTAGCTTCTTTAATTAACATCTTACTGCATTTGTTTTAATACATAATTCTCCATCTAGCCATCCCTTTATTAATCTATCTTATTTTTCGATACATTTCAAAGGAAGGTTTGAACATCAGCACACTTCACCCCAAAATCTTCAAAAGATATATCATTGACTAGAGTTTAATATTTGTTTATAAATTTTTTAGATGTTTGCATATAATGAAATGCACAAATCTTATGTTTATCACTCCATCAATATGAATAAATGCAAATCCCTTCAAGATATAGAACATTATTGGGGCGCCCGGGTAGTGCAGTCAGTTAAGTGTCCGACTCGTGGTTTTTGCTCAGGTCATGATTTCAGGGTCTTGAGACCGAGCCCCGAGTTGGGCTCTATGCTCAGGGCGGAATCTGCTTCAGACACTCTCTCCCTCTCCCTCTGCCCCTCCCCACCCCCATCCCCCATGAGCTCTCTCTCTCTCAAAATAAATAAATAAATCTTTAAAAAAAAAGATATAGAACATTATTACCTTACCCCAGAAAGTTCTCTCTTGCTTAACTCCAGTTGATCTCTGCTTTACACCCCTGTCCTAGAAACAACTATTGTTCTGGTTTCTTTTCACCATAAGTAAGCTAAAATTTTAAATAGGTAGAATGATGTATTATGTGGTTTCTTTCACTTAACGTGTTTTTAAGATTCATTCATGTTACTGCGTATGTCAGTGATTTGGTGTTTTTTATTACTGAATGGTATTCCTTTGTATGAGTTCTGTTGTCTGTTCATTCACCTGTCTTATTTCTAGGTTTTGCCTATTATGAATACAAGCTCTAAAAATTCTTGGGTAAGTCATTTTGTGACCTAGGTTTTCATTTTTCTTAAGTAAATACCTAGGATTGAAATTTTTGGTAGGTATATCTTTAGTTTTATAAGGAAATGCCAGGCCTTTTGCTAAAGCAGTCTTACGATTTTATGCTCCCACCAAAAATGCATGAGTTCCAATTGCTCTATATCTTTGCCCATACTTGTTTGGCTGGTCTTTACAATTTTAGCTGCTCTGGTCAGTTGTGAGGTGGTATCTCATTAAGGCTTTCATTTGCACTTCCCTAACTAATGATGTTGAGTACTTCTCCACATGACCATATGAATGTCTTTTTTTGTGGGATGTCTGTTAAAATACTTTCTTCATTTTAACAATTAGGTTACTTCTCTTTTCTCTGCAGCTGGCTTATGTGGTGTTCACAGCTGATCTTCCCTTACCTCTTGTACCAGCACTCTGCTTGAAGAGAAACTCCTTTGCCCTGGCCTCTTGCCCAGACATCCTGTGGAGGTCCTTCAAGAAGGCACCTTCCGGACTTCAGTTGGCCTAGTGTTAGCCTCATGCCACATCATTAAGCCAATAAGAATCTTCCTGGAAGGGGGGCCATGTACTCTATCTCTTGTTGCACTTTTGACTTTTGAACGTACGAATTTATATCCAGCCAGATCCCCAAAATTCTTCTTCATATAAATTCTGTAGTATTAAAGAAATAAATCTTTGTTTTCATGCTGACTTCAATTTACCAATGACATCATGTTTGAAGTATGAGAAAAATCAACCACCAAGTCTGAGAAGGGATAGGTAATAACTTTCCCATTTCCCCACATAATTGTTTTACTATCAAGCTTAACTACTTTTAGAAATAAAAATACTTTAGCCCTAAGTCAGACTATTCTAGGATGCTTTGGAGACCAAAAAAATACCACCTTGGCCTAACATTCCTTCATGTCCATTCATAAAGAAAATGTTTCTTTTTTGTTCCAGACTTGTAGATTTTGATGACCCGGAGCATTATGGGATGGTTTGGTGCTTGTATAGAACAGAATTCTCAGCAGGAACATAATTAACCAGCTGTATGGGCAGTTTAGAGAGTGCGGTGGAAAAAACCAAATGCAACTGGAGAGAAAGAAAATTTCCCCCATTTTTTATTTATGTTTTGGAAAGCTCTTGATATGGCCTAGCAGGAGGCACAAGACCCTTAGGAATTGGTTTATTTGCTAAGCCAGGAGAGGGCTTGACAATTCTCCCTTTTGTCGAGACTGCAAATCTGCTGTTGCTTCATTAAGTCATCGAGGCAAGGTTTCTGCAGAAAAGACTGTCATCTGTACAGTACTTGCTTCTCACAAGATCAGTGTGTTGATAATGTTAGGTCCTGATACTGTGAGCCGATCAGATGGAGAGATCTGCACCTTGGCATTTGGAGATGCTATAGGAACTTAAAGCTCCCTTCCCTTGCCTCCTAATTTGGGCGTATTCCAAGTTTTAAATGATCGTTTCATCCATGTTGCACATCTTGCAATAGCAAGTTCCATATATCTGGATATAGTTCCAAACTATTCTAATGAAAATGACAGGAAACAGATTAGGGGTCACAAACAAAGAGGGAATTCAGCTTTCAGATTGATGGCTGGCCATGAATTTAAAGCATTTCTGACAGGAAGAGGCAATGCGGCATAGCAGGGAAAAGCAGGGTTTGTCATCGGAATGGCATCTGAGCTTCACATCATTGTTCTGCCCCTTAATGACTACGTGTGACCTCGAATGACCTCAACTTCCCCATCTGAATAATGGTCACAAGGATACTTACCTTAGAGGACTACTGTAAGGATTAAATGAAAAATATAGGCACACATCTGGCATATAGTAATAATTAATGGTTATTACTGTTATTAGTATTTTTCAGTAATCATTTAGCTTGCCTGTTTAATGCATTTTATCAATATGCTATAACAATCACATAGTCTTGTGACAGTGTATTTTACTTTTGGTATTCATTTATTTCCACCAGATATGGTTATATAGATATGATAAGCTCTACCTCCTCCCTCCCTCCTTCTAGAATTGCATATATACTTCTATAGTCTATGATGTAATTGTCAAAAGAGCTGATGTTAAAGTTAACCCACAGAGGTTACATTCTCGGCTATGTTTATTCTCTTTGCATTGGGAGCTAGAGTTGTGTCCTGAACCTGAAATTCCAAGTCAGTGATTGGGTCATAATTATTGCCTCGCTTTGGATCTAGGGATTTCCTTGGAGACCTTTGAAAAAATTCATTTGGTGCCAGAAATGCATAATCTTCTGCCTTGGGACACTTTGCAGAGTTATGCAACGGAAGAGGCTCTTCTTACCTTGTCCTTCTTTAAATTTCCTTTTATATAACACTGCAGTTCCCTTAGGTTGTGAGAGGCGTCAAGGAGCATGTCATTTCAAGACATGACACTAGATGGAGCAAAAAGATCAATTTTTGTTCATTTACGTCCTAAAATTCTAAATTGCATCAAAATAAAATTGCGTTTTAAAATTCGGTGACTAAATAGGCTACTCGGAGATTAATTAGACACTTGAGTTTGCTCTTTGTTCCTCCCTTTCCTGTTCTTTGTCTTCTCTGTTCCCTTGTTGGGGCATGCAGCATGGCTTGAGAATTGGGTTCCCTTGCAGTGGTAGAAAAGGGAGGGGGGGTTGTCCCACTGGTTATCTAGGTGTAGGTAAAAGATGCATGGGCCCAATTTTCCTGTCTTTGCAAACACAGGGGAATGGCATCTGTGTTTGTGTTACATCCACATGTTGTGCTGCTTATCTGCCAGATTCTGGAAGGCTGGTATGCTGGGCTTGAGGCAACCTCTGTCCTTAAGAGTCCTTATCCACCCCCTCATCTGGTCAAGCTCAACAGTGTGCCTGCCTGGATGTGTAATAGCCACGGCTCCCACCCATCATTTCCCAGCCTTCCCTGTAACATTCTCTCCCTTTTCTACAACTTCATCTCTCTTCTCTACATCCCTGCCAAGAAAACCAACTTTTCATCAGGTCCCCTCAGTGTGCAATCAACCAGTTGAATCAGATTACACTACAGCCACTTTCCCAATATAAAGAGTTTATAATGCTTGACCAAGACCAGCTTATTCTTTTGTTCTTCTTCCCTTCTGTTGCCTGTATTTCATCTCTTGCACAACCTTCCACAAAGCTGCATAAGGACTTGTTCAATCAATGAGTGAATTGATAAGTGAATGAATGACTAGCTCCCTTGACCTCATCCATCTATCTCCAGCACTTCCTTTCCTATTCTTTTCTCCACACCACCCCCTACTTCTCATTCCATTTACCAGTCCTTATCATTCAATTGTCCTTTTTGAATTCCTCCCTTTCAAAGTTAATTCATTCATTGTAGTCTTTTCTATTGCTTTTCAACTGCTTCCCTGCTGTGTCATTTTAATTGCTAGTGTTTTGTGTTTTGTTTTCTACCTTTATTCTGGTTTACACGCGTTAGATTTCAGCTCACTAAATAGAGGTATTTACTGAAATGGCAGATTAGGATTCACCTCAGCTTGCAAATGAAATTTGAATTATAGATTATAAAATTAAAACTGAATTGGTTACATGAATAGCTGGAGAGTATCAGGTAAATATAAGAAGCAAATTAGTGTTAATTCTTTGGAAGATAGTCTTAGATGCAAATAAATATATTTACAGAGTTGAGAATGCTGTTCATCTCCACTTAGGCCATTCCCAGTCTTTACCAACAGATAACTGATTTCTTGTAATGCAGAGAACACATTTATCTACCTATTTTCCATTATTTATATTAATGTCAGGAGCAAAGTTTCCCCCAGCACGTGCCAGGCCATTAAAATAGCCATTGAATCTGTACCAAAGCATATTTACTCTTTATATTTGAAATGAAGAATGACTGAGATCTTGATAGGTAAGCGTATATTTAAGAATTATTTATCAAAAAGTTGATATATATAAAAATAACAGTTTTTTATCATCATTAAGTGTACATAAAGTATAACAATTTAACTTTAATTGTAATTACATGTGTAGGGGTTCAGACCGAATTGCCCCAAAATGTGCTACTTTGGCATGTGGATTATTTTAAACTAAAAACAATCAAGGACCAAAGACTCAAGAACAAATGCTGACCTTCCCCCTAAAAGAATTTAGGTACAGAACCTGCTTCAGGAAAGGAGCTATCCTCGTAGATAACTACAGTATAATATGAACTAGGTGTGGTAGGCAGAGAGGAACCTAAAAAAGTCTGTTACAATTTCTCTCTACATTCTCTTGTTTCTGTATGGCCAGCAAATATTTGTTTACTAAACATTTACTCTTTTTCATCTTCCTACCACAATGTTACAGCAAGGGGACTGGGAATCCATATATGCATCCAGAATTATCTATACACTGAATATGTAATAACTCTTGTATGTATGTAACAATCTTTATGTATATAGATACTATTTTAATGAATAAAATAAAATTTATTTAAAAGGAATGATAGGTTTTGGGGGTTTTTTTGTTTGCTTGCTATTTGCTTGTTCAAGTAGAGACAATTTCACTGGCTTTCTTCACCAAGTATTTATGTTCTTTAGAGAATACTAGAAGTTTTGCTTTGGGTAGTTACTTGCTTTCCCTCAGAGTACGTTAATTGCCTTTTTGAATTTCCCGTTCCTGTTTTCTTGAGTATCTTTTAGTCTTTGTAGTAGCCTGCAAGTCACAGCAAAGAAGTCAATTATGAATTGATTGCCGATTCTTCTATTGGTTAATGTAAGAGTGGGGGTTCACAAAAGAGAAACTGAAGTTGACCAGCTGCTCTTCCAAAGCAAAGTCATTTTAGATCATGGCTGAAAATGAGTCAGGATGCTGAACTGACCTGGGCTTGATTGGAGTTCAGACTGATAAAAAGCTCTGCCTCTTCTTGGAGGATTATGGGTTAGGGAGAAATTGACTCACACAATATTTTTTGTTTTGTTTTGTCTTGAGTTTGCTGCCTCAGTGACTTGTAACAATAGCACGAAGGACTTTGTCATCAATACGACTTCAGGTGTCATTTCATTTTTTTTCAAAGGTCCCCTATTGCCTCTGCAAAATAGACATGCAGTCACTGGCTAATTTAACTATGTGACTGGACAGCAAAATTATTCATATTGCATTCAGATTGGTAAAGAAAATGTCGCTTCTCAATTTCTCTATAGCTGTTCATATCTCACTCTTGAGCATCAACCTGTTGGGGTTGATGATGGGGCAGGATTGTAAATCAAGATTTAGTTCAACCTGATTTATTAATTTAAAATCCTCTTCAGTAGATGCTCAGTTTCCCAGATTTCCTATGTCTCCTTCCCACCCTCTCCCAACACAAAGGGTACAGACACAGGCCTTTGTTCCCCTCCCTCAAAATTCCTCACATCCATTACATCCTGTTACTCTGGATCAGGACGGATGTCTGGTCCATGCCCTCCTAGGTGCAAGGTAACTTCCCCACCAGTGGCAGAAACACTGTGATCTCCAACATCCAAGCTGGTTCTCTATATGCTTAAGAGATTCAGAAAATTCTCTATCTCTCCCTCTCCCTCTGTCTCTCTCTCTCTCTCTCCTGTCTCTCCCTCTGTCTCACTCAGTCTTGCTTGTTTTCTCTTTCTCTTCTCTCCAAAGTCTGGCCCTTGGTCTTACGGTCTTGCTGCTGACAGCAACAAAAATCACATTTGATTATTAAAGTGTTATAGCTCCACTATGAATCCACGTTTCCCTTGAAACCTTTCGCTTCAATGTCTGAGGTACCCAGACATTAAGATTTACCAGAAATGGATATATCTGAAAGGAATACGTCAGAAAATACATTTCAAAAAACACTGTGCTCAGATGTGCTCAAATGACAGTTATCGTATTTTATATGGGGAAAAAAAAACATATACGGGTTGTTAAGTTGGCCGAATTCTACAGCTTCAGGAGGGCAGGTCAGAAGGAAGAATCCCCTTTGAAAAAAAAACTAATGCAGAAAGCTGATGTCACCAGGAAGTTTAGAAATTTTTCATTAATTTCCTGCATGTTTTTTTGCTTGTTCATTGCTGATTTGCCTTTGAAATGTGGAAGTCTGACAAATTAATCACTTGAAAAGAGAATGTCTCCTTGCCAAGTGCAGGTTTCTCCAGAGCATTCCTGTTCTCCCTGGGTAGCCAGATGAGAGCAAACAGGCCTCCTCTTTATTCTCCAACTGCAGCACTAGGTGGCCTGGACCAGGCCCCTGGCCTCATTATTTTGGGGTGGGGCTGGGAGCCCCCATGAGTGTGACTGACCTTCATTTCCCTCCCTTCTTAGCAAAAGAAAAGAGAAGGCAAGGGGGTGGGGGGTGGCTCCTGAACTAAGCAGTGGGTGACACCAAAAGAACTAGGAAGTTGAATGCACAGACAGAACACCAAATTCCTCTCATACTAAAACCGAGAAAAATGCCCCAGCTCTCTGAAATCCGCATACCTTCCCTTCTTGTTAATCTCCCTTTCTGGCTATTATTCAATAACTGAATCCTTTCTCAGGCTTTTAGCCAACTTGAAGCCCGTAGAAAGAGGATGAAAAAAGTGCACCCTAAGACCTTGGATCTTTTTTCTTCCTCTTCTGTTGCCAGTGAATCAGTTTGAAAAGGGAGCTGGAGCAGGCTCCGGGAATTTGTGTAAATGCCTAATGGAGAGATGCGGCGCACTTGCCATGGGCTGGTCAGGCATTTCCAAACATGGTTCTAGCTGATGGCTGGCGCTTGTAGGGGAGGGGCCTGCCAGCGACGCGTGTCCTCCTACCTGCAGAGAGGCTTGCAACATTTCACTATTTCCTTTCTATTTCTTGGGGGGTGGGGGTAGGGGGCTGGGGAGGACATACATTTTAATAGTTCTGTCATCAAAACTGCTGCGTTTAAAGCAAGGTAGCGAAGGCACATGTGACCTCAGTCTCCTCACTGCACTTTCTTCCTAGGGATGGCAGAGAGTTGAATGTAAATGTTGTGACTG
This sequence comes from Phoca vitulina, assembly GCF_004348235.1. Taxonomy (NCBI): domain Eukaryota; kingdom Metazoa; phylum Chordata; class Mammalia; order Carnivora; family Phocidae; genus Phoca; species Phoca vitulina. The sequence continues at coordinate 24,266,243 of NW_022589718.1, forward strand.
TATTTTTCCATGGAAAAGGCAATCGTTTTTTGTTTTTGTCTTCTGTTCAATTCTCAAAGGGTCTGCTGATTCATCCAACAGTATTTACTGAGTGCCAGGTGTCTGCTAGGCCTCGTAATGTATGGTGAGGATATAGCAAAGAACAAGGTGGATAGGATCCCTGCAGGGCTGGACCTCATAAATGAAGGGGGTGGAGGGAGACATTAAGCAAATAAAAGTGAACAAACAACCACGTGTATTTTGTTTTGTTCTAAATGCTCTGGCACTATGAAGGAAATAACCAGGGTGATTTAATGGTAGCTAGCTGGGTGGCAGGTGCAGTAAATATTGGATTGGCTTTTCCAACACCTCTTCCATTCCACGTAAAGGATCCCTTCCTGAACTGCAGAAGCAGAAAAGCCAAAATTTTGTTTTTAATTAAGCAGACACTTCCAAGACTCCCTTGTCCTGAGGGTCTTCCACAGAAGCACATCTACGGCGTGTCGGGTCTCCCAGCTTCCAGGAGTCCTGGGCAGGACAGTGACCCGCCCCTTTCCCTGTGATAACAGTCCTTCGCTTGTATCCACAGCAAGACCCCCAGGTGCAAGCCTGGGCATTTTCCAGCCTCTTAGCCAAGGGTAACAGATCTGCTTCTCCTCCTCCCTTGGCAGCAGAGCACCTCTGTCAGGGACTGTTTCCTACTCTGCTGCAAATCTTTCTCACATGCACGCAGTGGAAAACTGGGGGAAAGGCGATGAGTATGTGCACCCTAGCCTTGTGTCTGAGCCTCCCGGGGTTCCAAGTGATCTTACTTGCCTGCCCTCCACCTTTAAGAATTTGTTCACATTTTAGCTGTTTTCTTCCAACCTGCCTTTGTGGTGGCTCCGTCCTCCTCCCGTGCATTGTCCAAGGTGAAACAGCCCGCGTCACCCATTTCCCCTCAACAGACTTGTTGCTCTTCAGAACTGGGTTTACTTGGTTGCTGGACAACCTAGGCTCCTGTGATGTGCTCAAGAAAAGTTCTAAATTTGTAGATCACCTGGCTTCCTCTCATTGTTAAAGTGGGAGTGACATCTTGAAGCTATCTACATCTTAGGCAGGAGCAGAATTCTCTTTCTGTTTAGAGATCCCACATTGGAGGGTCTGGAGTTTGGGCCTTCCCCTGGCAAGTGATCGAAGCACCCACGCTGCTAAAAGCTTCAGATGTGAAACATTTGCTAATTCACTGGGTATTTATTAGGTGTCTGCTATTTGCTCATCACTAATAAAGAGCTGAGGATACAAAACAATGAGGCAAAATCTCTGTCCTACAGTTTCTCACAATCCAGAGAGAGTGAGTGCATGCAAACAAATGTTATAAAGTGGGGTGATGAATGCCCTAACAGGAGTGGAACAAAACACTGTCAGAATAAATAGGACATGGGTCACTGAAGAGGTAAAATTGAGTCATTTCTGGAATTTTCAAGTAAGAGTTTTCCAGACAGAAAGGTGAGGAGACATCCACAGAAGATGATTCCTCCAATTCCTCATTCACTAATAACTCCATTTCCTGGGGGCACCTGGGTGGCTCAGTTGGTTAAGCATCCTACTCTTGATCTTGGCTCAGGTCATGATCTCAGGTGGTCAGATCGAGCCCCAAGTTGGGCTCTGTACTCAACTCAGGGTCTGCTTGAGATTCTTTTCCTTTCCCTCTGCCCCTGTCCCTACTCACGTGCACACTCGCTCACTCTCCCTCTGTTTCTCAAATAAAATAAGCAAATAAAACCTTAAAAAAAAGAAAAAAAAAGAAAAAGAACTCCATTTCCTGGCAGTGTTATCCAGGATCAGAATTCTCTTCTTGAGGTCTAACTGGTCAACCCACTCTCAACCAAGGTCAGCTCTATGCTTGTTTCCTCCAGGTGAACTCAGCATTTCTGCAAGGTCAGAAGTTTCCAGGTCAACAGGTCTAATAACAGAAACTCTAGTAGGTTGTATTTGACTAAAACCGGTATTTTCTTCTAAAAAAAAAAAAAACACAGAAATTTGATACCAATATCTAATATACTATCTTTCACACTGGCCCTCTTTATATTTTTATTAACCTCTAGATTTGTTATACCCTGAGCAGGTGGATGTCTGGCCATCGGCATATTTGGACCATGAGGAGCAGACGTCAGTCAACATTGTTCTAAAAGGAAAAGTGAGGCCATACAGTTGCCAAAGCTCTCCTGTTTGGGGCCTTTCGCCCAGCCAGGACGGCACAAAATGTCAGCGCCAACATTGGAATAGTGCAGCGAGACAGGGAGTCAGATGCCCACAGGAGCATGGGCCAATATTTAGTCCTTGATACGAAAGCTGAGTCTGTGGCAGGCTGGGTTTAGACAGAGTATTAGCAGAGCAAAGGGTGTTAGCTCCCAGTCATGTGAGTGCAGTGACGAGTCTGTGGACAAATCCAAGATCAGAAGGTGGCGACGTAGACAAAACAGGATCAGGAAGCAGGACAGGAAGCTAGATTGCTGAGGTGATCTCATGAGGCCGCTAAGCAGGTGTGCCAGAGTCTACCTGGATGCCTTCAGACTCAGCCCTATTATTCAGTCTGCACTGGCATTTGAATATCATTTTCTGAAAGACACGCACAGTATACACCCCAAAACATGCAGGCCATAATGTAGGACGATATAGAGCAAGAAGAGTATAAGCAACGTGCACGTGAGTTTGTGTGCTCGTGATGCTATAGGATTTACTTCAACATATTAAACTTGATAGCAATACACTAAAGAAAATTTGAAGTATGTTTAAAAAGTTATATAAAAGGCACACATTATTATTCTAAGAAATAGAGAAGAATATTTCAGTGCTCACGAAGTTTCCCTTTTCTTTAACTACTGACTGATGAGGAGAGAGAATATCAGACTACTGAAGAGAACAAAAATGTGATGTTGCAGAAAATTCCAGAATTTGGCACTGCATGTGCTGACACATCAATGTCCTTATTTCTTGGTATTTCAGGCAGAGTTGGTGGCTGAGCCCTGCACTGGGAAAATTAATTCCACATTGCAGATTAAACAGCTAGCCCATTCTTGGTTGTCTCAGCATCCCTTTGACAGTTTTGTTGTTATTTTGAGCTTTCACAGAAATCTGAAGTTAAAATAGTTGTCAACATTTGCCAGACATGGTCTTAGATATCCTGAGGGTCATTACAAGAGAACCAGAAAAAAAATTATTCTAAGTCATTGTTTCCCTTCTTAGGGAAATGTGCCTTCACATTCCACCTTCCCAGCATAGTATATGAGAATGTTTCCTCTTGTTTAGTTTCTGAGTCTGAGAGTTCACTGAGAATTTTTTTCTGACTTAGAATTACTCTCTCCACTGTCCATTTCCTTCCAGAGCAAGCATGTGCATGCTTTATAATAACAGTTGTGCAAGGGCACTAGACTGTGTGGGTGCTCTGGGAATGTGGGTTAAAGAAATCCTTAAAGAATATCCCTGTGAGTGAATCATAAAAAGATAGGAACATATATTTTCCGAAGTTCAAAGTCACCAATAAAGCATATTTTTCATGGTGAGATGTTCATCAGTGGAGCTAGAAGAGAGCTGACTGCACAGAATATAAATTAGTTTTCTATTACTTGTATATATTTTTATTTATATTGGTATATATAAATTTATATATATAAATATATATAAATAATGACATATAAGATATCATTATTATGTTGTATTTCTAGGTGAAAAATCCTAAAACACTAAATTGAATTAAGGAAGTGTCTTATTTTATTTTATTTTTTTTAAGTAGGCTCTACGCCCAGTGTGGAGCCCAAGGTAGGGCTTAAACTCATGACTCTGAGACTCTGAGATCAAGACCTGAGCTGATATCAGGAGTGGAATGCTTAACCAACTGACCCCCAAGGAAATGTTTTAAATGATAATAGGTAAACATGTATTTTCCTCAATAATAACATTTGTTCAGAGCTTTATACTCCTAAACTGTTTTCATATACTGTTACTTAACCCCCACCATAAACCTATGAGGTGGACAAGGAGACATTATTTCCTCATTTAAGTGATGAAAAACTAGACATATACTTAATGGGGATAGAAACATCTTGAATTTGCCATTAGAGAAACTGAATTATGAATAGAATGGATCCATGACTCACCATCCCCAAGGCTGGATCAGATCATACAGCCATGATTATCCAGACAAGTCAGAAAAAAACAGGATTATTTAGGTTTGGATTTTATTCAATGAATTGTATCCATTGTTCCCTTCCCTTTGGTAGCAGTAGATTGCTCTGGGAATTACTGATAGTCTCAGGCCAAAAATAAGAGTAAAAACAAACATCCTGACTTCCAGTTCTGACTTCTGACCACGAGAGGGTAGTATTATTCTCTGAATGGCTTGTCCAGTGTCCGTTCCAAGAGAAAAGATTGGAACCCTGAAATCAATTTATCCCACATCTTCACAGGTTGTACCTAAGCCGTAAATATCAGGGATATGGCTTTGAATCTCCAGTTCTAGACAGTGTCTCATTTTCCAGCCCTAAGCACTGATCATTGTCCTCTATGCTAGCTAAGTGTGGTTTGGATGGAGGCAAGGAGACAGTCTTTCTTCGATTAACCACTCTCTGATTTGGGGCTCCAACTAAGGCTATCGAACCCAAGGCCCTCTTCCTAAGTATTAAGCTATCAACGAGCAATTGTTGTCACAGGTTCATAAATTTTCAGCCTGATTCATTTCCAAGAGAAAGGGAAACAGTGAATGGATTGCTGGATCATGGTATTGGGTATGAAAAATCATAAAGGGTACAGGAGGAGGAGAGAAAAAAAACATTCTCTGCTCCTATGATTAACTCCTATATAAAAAATATACTGTATAAAACACTACATAAAAATATATATTGCATAACCTAAAGTATGATGTTCAAAATGCTTCCATGGGTGTGTGCTGCTGGAAAGATGTTTCTGGTACATGACACTCAAGTGTTTCCAGGGGAATACAGAAATAGCCTGTAAAAGTTTTTACTGTGGAAAATAATGATCCCTAGCTTTGTCTGGCTTCATAGGCAGTATGACTCGTGCTCTTTACAATGCCAACGGAAAATAACAGCTACTGATCTACAAAACTTCTGTGACCAGGTGAGGCCTGGTCATCTCACAGGTGATGACTTCACTCATATTTTGGGTTTCAAAGTTCCTCCCTGCTCTGAACTCCGTATCTGTATCCCTCCGGCACTCACCACCTGCTACCTTTGGTTTTAAGTCAATTTCCAGAGAGACGAGGTTGAGAACTCATTTCAACTCAGTGAAGATTTCCTACAAATGTCGTACACAGTGCTGTGCTGTGTACTAAAATACATGTACATAGGACGCTGGTTTCTGCAGAGCTAACCGGTCTGTGAATTCCACCACCATCCCATTCATGGTGCTCTGTTTTGCGGTCCAGGTCCGTACTTCTTTCCGAAGACACACACTCTCCAGGCAGTTCGCCCTGCCTTGATCCAAATGCTGGGAGTCCTTGAGATGTTTCACCAACACCCTCTTTACGTTCTGCTTTGCACACCCACCCTGGTCACGTGTGTTACTCTCAAAGGCCCATGACAGCAAGACCTCCTTGTATGGCTGCTGGACATCCATGTTATACAAAGGGGACAGTGCCAAGGGATCCCCCTCTGCTGACCCTCCCCGGGGTCTTCAATAAACCAGGGTCATCCCCTCCCACACCTTCCATATACACCTCCATACATCCAGGCTGAGGGGCCAACAAATCACAGCTCACCTCTCCTATTCACCCCATTACTGTGACAACCCCTGGCTCACTCCCCTTCAGCCACAAACCTCCTCCCTAGCAGTCATCTCAGTTAGCGCTAAATTCCACCGTGGCTTTATGTGAGCCTTCCCCGAAAAGGGACGGATAACAGGGATGTTCCCCCTTAGGAAGCTCACATTCATAGCTCGGCCTATTCCTGACACTCAGCAGAGTGAACTGGGCATAGCAGAGGCCGAGAACATGTTAGTGAGTGCTGCAATGATGAGTGTGGGAATTTGCCTTAACTGGAGAGGTTACCAAGGCTGTCATCCAGTTAATGTTTATTCTGGCAAGCCCTACGATAGCTGTCTTTAGTATTTAACACTGAACTGACTTGCTTGTCAGAATGTGTCTTTAATTACCTATTTCCAATGATTTCACCTTCATAAACCTTATCTCCCCAACGAGACCATAACGTTTGAGAGGTGGGGGAATTGATCTTCTGTTTCTCCTATTTTCCTTTCCTCACCGTCACATACCCTCTCCGTAATCCTCACGCCCGGTGTCCCCAGTCCAGATGGCCACCTCTTCCATTTACAGCTCATTCCCTCTAGCTACCTATCAACATACCTCCCTCAAACGCGTCCTTCGAGTCTTTACTAAAACATCACCTCCAGAGACCACTTCTTACCACCTTACTCAAAATCGCAAGCCCCCCTCTCCCTTCTCGGCTTCCTCTTACTCCCGAGCACCTATGACCGCTGACGTGCCATCAATTTTTCCTTTGCTTATTGCCAGCCCCCTAAGGAGAAAATAAGCTCCACAAAGGTGCTTTTGTCTATTTCGTTCACTCCTGGAGCCTCTAGGCCTGCAGAAGCGTCTGGCACATAATCAACACTCCATAAATACGTGTTCAAGAAATTGACAAATCAAGGATTTAACACAGTATTTTCCCCAGAGTGGGCAGTGAAGAAATACTGGTTTGCTGATGTTAACACAGGTATGTTTTCATCAGTTTAGGAAAATGGAAGGTCAGGGGTCACTTCCAGATGGGGCCTCCTGAGCCTGAGGAAGCCCACCAGCTGTTAAAACCTCCAGACATTGTTTCCATGTGCTTTTCCTTTGGTAGCAAAGTAAGCGAAGGATGCTTTGAGATGAAGACTTTGGGACTAAAATTATGGAAGTCCCTGGAACTGGCTAAGCTTCTAGGATGGTCAGTTCAGGATTTCAGCACAATTTGCACAGCTGTAATCTTTCCATCAATAATGTGATTGGCAAGGCTCTGTGTTGCAGAATATGGAGAGCGTTCAGTGGATAACACTTTGCAGTATTAACCGTTCCTAATATTTCCTTTTTTTTTCCAATTAGGGAGACTAGAAATGAATTTTCCATTGCTCCAAGTGTTATCTGGCACTGCAGAAGGCAGGTGTAATAATCATGTCTTCTTTTTTTTCTTTTTTTTCAGCTTTATTGAGTTATAATTGACATATAACATTGTGTAAGTTTAGGGTGTACAGTGTGATGATTAGATATGTGTATATATCGCAAAATGATTACCACAATAAGGTTAATTAACACATTCTTCACCTCACATAATTATTATTTTGTTGTGGTGATTGTGAGAACATTCAAGATTCACTCTCTCAGCAACTTGCAAGTGTACAATACACTATTGTTAACTATAGTCACCATATTGTACATGGGGTCTCCAGAACTTACTCATCCAATAAAGGGAAATTTGTGCCCTTTGTATTTTCTGTATTTTGATGCTTTACGCCTGGAGGCTTCTTGACCCTAGAGGCGCTGCGCCTCCCAAGGCTAGCCGGTTCCTACGGACAGTAAATGACTTGCCCTCAGCCTTTTAGAAACCTCACCTTTCAAAAGCAAACTAACCATTTCAGAACCTGCGCCCCCCCCACCCCGCCACCTCTTTTTTTGGGTTCTCAAACTCAAGGCCATTATTCCCTGCCCTAATTGCCCCAGAGATTTCCAGAAACTTTGGAACAGCCCTATGCCCAGGAGCCCAATGATATTATTCAAACTAGCCAGTCTTGAGCCTGTTTACCCTGCCTAGACAGCTCCTTCCCATGAAGACCACAATAAAGTCTCTTGCCCTCATTTTCCCTTGCTCCCTCTGCCTCCTGACTGGCCCTACGTGGCCCCTTGCCATGTGGCGTGTCCTCTCCTCTTGGTATCTGTGACCCGGAAACTATCTTTTCAACGGCATAATTGTTTCCTGGTCTGTTGGTCTTGCTGTACCTAAATAATTACCAAACTTGTATTTCAAAACAGTAGAGAATAAAATAAGTTAATCTGTGGTTTTCAAGGGCTTCTCTAGCTCTGGTTCTGGCATATAAATAAGCAACTACTATATTAACAACAAAATAGGTTTGAAAGGATGAAAGTTCTGTAATTTAGAAAAGAGGAAAAGATGGGGCGCCTGGGTGGCTCAGTCGTTAAGCGTCTGCCTTCAGCTCAGGTCATGATCCCAGGGTCCTGGGATCGAGCCCCACATTGGGCTCCCTGCTCAGCAGGAAGCCTGCTTCTCTGTCTCTCACTCCCCCTGCTTGTGTTCCCTCTCTCACTGTCTCCCTCTCTCTCTCTCTGTCAAATAAATAAATAAAATCTTAAAAAAAAAAAAAAAAAAGAGGAAAAGAGAAGAGCAATAGATCACAACAAAGATGTTGGCCTCTGAGGAGGGTCCCAGACCCTGTCTTTCCATCCGCCCACCATCCCCTCTCTGGTGCTCAGCCTGACTGAGGAGTTTACATAGAGCTGAAGGATAGGTTTGGGGAAGCAAAACTGAGACAAATCTTTACCCGACCTCCTCTCTGGACTGCTGGTGCTTGGCAATCTTCAGACATCTCTAATGATGCTTTTTTATTTTATCTACTTGATTACATATCACAGTGTAGTACAAATATGAAGCACATGGGCTCTGAATTCATGTAGACTGTTCTAAGTCTGATTTTGCCACTCAGTAGCAAAATATCTCATCTCTCTCTAGGTCACAAGTCAATGTCATTTAGGTCTATTTTTTTCATTTTATTTTTTTACATTTTGTCTTGAGAACTTATTAAAGCAATAGATGAAAAAAGGTTTTGTTTGTCTGTTTGTTTGTTTTTAAAGGTGAATAGTCCGAAAGGCTTTTAATGCAGAAACAGCAATCCCCAGCCTACTCTTAATGACCATCAACCTACTCCCCAGGGCCAAGCACTTTTTACTTTTTAAATGATATGTCTATGCCGTTAGTTTTGATTAATCAATTTTATTTTTTTAAGATTTTATTTATTTATTTATTTGAGAGAGAGGGAATGAGCAGGGGAGAGGGATAAGCAGACTCCCTGCTGAGCAGGGAGCCCGACGCGGGGCTCGATCCCAGGACCTCAGGATCATGACCTGAGCCGAAGGCAGACGCTTAACGACTGAGCCACCCAGGTGCCCCTGATTAATCAATTTTAGACGATATCTGTCACCTCACTGTTACAGAAGAGGATTTAGGTGCTATAGATGGATTAGCTGTCTAATGCCACACCGTGCCCTTTGTATCCCCACCTCCACCTTCATAATATGTATCTGTTACTTATACTTTCCTACATTCAGTATATCCTTTTTTAGGTTTTCAGTCACATATTTTTCTGTCGCCTCTCCCTGGAATGCAAGTGCATGGGGGCAGGAATATCTGTCTATCTGAGTCACTGCTGTGATACCGGAACAGAGAAGTAAGTGCTCAGCACACAGTAGAGCATCCATAAACACTATTGCATGAATGAGTCTCTGTGAGAAAGGACTTACTAGTGTGGAGTTAACAGAGCTGTGACCAATTGATGGTTGAGAAAAATAGAAATATTGTGTGATGTCCCCGAGGGTACAGAGACGAGGAGATGGTGCTAGAGGATGAGTCAAACAGTTCCCTGCATCGACCTCTGCGTGGCTCTGGGAGCCCACGGTCGTAGCTAGCATGAGTCTGAAGAAGAGGAATGACGAGGGCCACTTAGCAGTGCTGTGGTGATGTTGCTTTGCATACACGAGAGCCGGAGAGATCGCAAAAGAGGGAAAACACGGAAAAAAGAAAAAAAAATCTGTTTCCGGCTGTTTGCTTATCTGAAACATTCATGAATTAGATGTAGTAGGTTAATACCTGTTGTCTTGCCTGGGATGAATCAAACTTCAAATAATAGGAATAGTTTAGAGGCAAATGTTCAGGTTAATTGATTTTTCTACTTAACATAGGATTGCCAGAAAATCCGTTTTAATTGCTCCCTTGTTAAAAAATAGTTTAGGGGCGCCTGGGCAGCTCAGTCAATTGAGAGGCTGGCTCTTGATTTCAGCTCAGGTCATGATCTCAGGGTCCTGGGATCGAGGCCCGTATTGGGCTCCGCGCTCACTGGGGAGTCTGTTTGAGGATTCTCTGTCTCCCTCTGCCTTTGCCTCACCCCCCTGCGCACGCACATTCTCTCTTTCTCTCTCAAATAAATAAATCTTTTTCTAAAAAGTTTTAAAATACTTAAGTAGACCTCTTTCCTTAAAAGAATAATATGTGGAGTATGATTAATTTGCATTTGGATAATATGGTAGTTTTCATTAGGATTAATGAAAGATTAACTGTGGTCAGATAACGTGATATGGAAGAAATAACTGTCGTGAGGATCTTCCTTCCTTGTCCTCGTTTGACCCTATTTAGCTGACAGTTACCTTTTATATATCATTTTATTCTTTTTTTTTTAAGATTTTTATTTATTTATTTGACAGAGAGATAGAGAGCGAGCACAAGCAGGCAGAGTGGCAGGCAGAGGGAGAGGAAGAAGCAGGCTCTCCGCCGAGCAGGGAGCCAGATGCGGGGCTCGATCCCAGGACCCTGGGATCATGACCTGAGCCGAAAGCAGCCGCTTAACTGACTGAGCCACCCAGGGGCCCCTATATCATTTTATTCTAGTCTCTTTTATTTTGCCTCTAAAGAAGGGTATGGAACTAAGTGATCTGATTCTCATTAGATTTTAACAGGCTATTATTCTGCAACAGTTTAGATATAGAATATGAGGGAGGAAGGGATTTTTACATGCTGATCAAATCGAATATTTGGGAAATAGCGGGTTTCAAATATTCTTTAAAGAAATCCTACATCATTCACTATCATGATTCTTTTAATCAATAAAGAAGAGCAAAAATTCTAGGTATTTGGTAAATTCAGTAGTATGGTCCCCATTAAGTTTTACTGTGCTACATTCTATTATTTCTAATAAGGGTGGAATCATACATCTGGTCATTATCAGTGATCAGTGGTATATTTCATAAAATCATAGACTTTCAGAGTTAGTCTCATAGTTCTAAACACCACTTGGTCTAGTTCTTATATCTTTACACACAGGAAAAAATGGAGCTAAAGGTGTGTATGTGTGTGAGAGAGAGAGAAAGAGAGAGACAGGAGAAAAGAAAATAAAAGCATTTTTTAAAAACCTTTGTATTAATCTAACCCACAGCCATCCAATCTAACAAGTTCTAGTCCCTGAATTTTCAAAAAAAAAAAAGTTGAAGAACATTAAGCTCTTGTGTTTTCCCAGTTGGTCGACACGTGGAATATTCACATGTAACCGTGGAAAGATGTAGCAATGAAGTTGTTGGCAAATCAGTGTGGAATCCATATGCACTCGTAGATGGTGAAAATATTAGTGGGCCTCGAGACTTGAAGACCTAGTGAGCCATCTTCATGAACTCTGATAAAAACATTTTTTATGACTTCTAGCAGGGCATGAGATTGAGGTAAGAATGGGAAAGGAGGGGTTATCAGTTAATAAGGAAACGAAGTAAATCCGTTTTCTTTGTTGTTTGAAACCATTTTTTCTAAGTGCTTACTTTTTTTTTTCCTTAATAAAGAAAATCTCATGATAAAATATGTGAGTGTATGGTATGTTTTTCCCAGCTCAACACCAGCTCCACATAGCTGGAGTGGTTAATCCCACATGTGTTAATTTATAAACTTGATGTTTTAAGTTACAAAATTTTAAAGCTTCTGACAGAATTTAATTCTCCTAAAAATGTCTCAAAGGATGTGCACATTTAACTCTGAATCCTTTTTCTGAATTTATAACCCTGCATTTTATAAACAGCAAAACCTACATGGGAAGACCCAGGTTTCTGATAGTGTAATTTAGGAAGAAACCTACAATCAACATCTTCTGCAATGGGAGAGAAACTTTCGGAAAGTATTTAACAGTAAAGTATCTTTCTTCTTACCACAATTTAGGACCATCTACATACAATCATGCCTTGTCACAGTTTACACGGGGGAGAAGGTATTCCTGGCTATCCATCAACTTTGGGAGGCATTTATTTTGTAGAGTGCTCTGGAAGGTGGAGATCTACTTTGGTCTCAGCATCACACAGGAGTGGGTAGAGGCAAATCCATAAGGCTTTCAGTACTTGAAGTGTGACTTACTCTCTACAGACAGTTACTAGATTTTTCAATAGCTATAATAAATGCAATTTATCAAGAAAACAGCTAGTCCACTGTAGACCGATTAGAACTGACAATTAAAAACAGAAAAATAAAAAATATATATCATACAAAAATTATTTGTATGTATTAAATATACATTACTATATGACCCATAGTTGGATAGTGTGTGTGTGTGCGTGTGTGTGTGCTTACACGCAGTACAAGATATAACTTGGTGTTGGCGTTGCAGACTTGGTCCATTTTTATCGAATAAGATTTCTTATAGTTGCAGAAGGGGCAGGTCTGTGGGGAACCCATCATCTCCTTGGGGAGCAGCTTGCATCTTGACCATCTGCCTCCCGTGCCTCCAGGAGTATGAACGTGCACTCCCCTTTCCGTGTAATGGTGGCCCTGTGTGTGTGTGTGTCTATGTGTGCATATGTACATGTGTGTATATGTATGTGCATATGCACATACGTGTGCGCATGCTCCTCCGGGTCTCACTAGCCTGAAGAAACGGATAGAGTCCCAGCACTGTCACTCGCCCTTCCGTAACTCCCCCTGATCACACAGGACATGAGCATCCTGCCAAATTCTTTCCAGACACTTCTAAAGCTCGCCACGTATGTTTCTGCGAGGGGACTGGCAGAGCAGTGGGGCTCCTTGTCCAGTCAGGTGCCCGGAGACTTCCACCAGGCACATTTTGCTAATTCTACAATGTCCTCAGAGCTGTGGCCATTTTCCCACCCAGACACCACTGCAGTGCACCGATGGCTTCCTTGTGCAAAAGCCCAGTAAAAGGTCATCTGTGGAGAAGGGGGGAGAACGTCCCTCACATTGTTCCGTGTTTTGTTCTGTTGCATGGTACAACCGGAAATAGCTGTTCCCTTGTTTGTTTTTCCTTTAAAGTCTTCCTCTCCTAGAACCGAGCCTGCAGAAGCGGGGCGGGGACAGAGCTGAATGGTGGGCATCTTGGTGCACTCAGACTCACTCCACCCTTAGGTTGTGTATTTTTTTTTTTTAAAGATTTATTTATTTTAGAGAGAGACAGAGTGCGCACCTGCGAGCGGGGGAGGGGCAAAGGGAGAAGGAGAGAGAGAATCTCAAGCAGACTCCCCACTGAGCGGGGAGCCAGACACACTACTCAGTGCAGGGCTTGATATCAAGACCCAAGATCATGACCTGAGCTGGAATCAAGAGCGGATCGCTCAACCACTGAGGCCCCTGGGCGCCCCAGTTTGTGTATTTTACAGTGTTCCAAGAACGGGGTATTTTTTGTGTTCCAAGAACGGGGATTAGATGATGGGGAGGCAGCGGTAAGCAAATCAGAATTCCCTGACCTCATGGAGTATACAGTCTGGAAGAGGAGACAAACACTGAATGAATACTTACAAAGTAATTGTGAATATGTAAAGTACTGAGAAGGGGAGGTACTAGGCTTGTGATTGCTACCAAAGTACCTAATCAAATCCAGGGGATAGGGGTGTTTCTTGGAATGCAAAGAATAAATATGAGCTAGATTATTTTGGTTGTGGAAATCCAATTAGAAATTGCTCTAACAAACCAACCAAATATAAAAGGAAAATGTCTCACATATTTATAAATTCCAAGAGTAAATATTTCTTTAGGCAAACCCAGATTAAACACTGTTGCAAGCAGCCTCTTTTATATCTTAGCTCTGGTTTTTAAGATGTGGGCTTCATTCTAGGGAAGGTTCTGTTGATGTGACGGCAAGATGTCTTTTACATCCCCAGATGTACAATATGGCAGTTCAGCAGCCCCATCAGAAAAAGAGCACCTTTTCCCCCAGTAGTTAAAAAACAAGTTCTTGTGGTCAACTCTCTTTAGAAAGCTTATGTCACGTGACCATCCTTAATGCAATCATTGTAGCCAGAAGTGTGGGATATGCCAATGGTCCTGATCAGAGTTAACCCCCATGTCTGAAGCCTGGGGATGGTACCAGGAACCTCCACACCATGGAGAATGAGAGTAAAGAGGAATGTCAAGCCTTTCCAGAAAAAATCAGGACTGTTATCCAAGAAAGGGGATTGAATAGTGGGCAGCAAAACCAACAGATCTTTTCAACCCAACTTGAATTTTTTTCAACCACTGAGGAGTTATTCTTTTTAGGGTATTTGGATCTAGGCTCACTTCACCCACAATTAATCATACTAATATGCTACTGTAAACTTAACAGAAAACTCAAAATATCTTATAAATCACTGTATAATATTTTGTTTTCTACAATGATAAATAAGGCAGATTTTATAGGCCAAAGTCAATATTACAATGTTGTAAGTAATGAAGCTAAAAAGTCAACATATTTAATTGGAAGTCTGAATGTGTTACTGACCTAGAGAAGAAGGGAAAACATATTTAAGACTTTTATGGGCATGAAGAAAAGTGGTTGAGAAATGGCTCCTAGGGTTTACACATCAGTGCAAATAAAACAGCTTTGTAAATCTTAAACACAAGCCATCACAAGGAACCTTAACCATTAAAACATGCCTTCAGTGCTTGATTGGGTTGGTAAAATTATGCTAAATGCAATTCAGCCTAAAAATTTCTGTGAAGTTGGTTATTCTGATAAAAGGGAATGTGAGTGACCAAGAAACTCTGAAACCTGGCAATTCCCCCAATATTTACCACAACTGGGGAAAAATTCAGACAGAGCATGAAATCTTGTGTTTATCAGTGACTAGTTTATCTGAATCCTTGTTTTTCAGGCTCTAAGCAATTATGCTGTCAACTCAGCAAATGTGGCTTCTAAAATCCTAAAATCAGCAATAGTTATAGTCCCATTATTACCAGATAAGAGTGTATTACTCTGCTGAGTTATAATGTAGTGTTCATTCATTCCTGCCGTCCACCTTTAACAAATGAATAAGGGGTTGGTTTATGACCTGAACACAGAATGAGCTAGTTGAAAGTGTTGGTAGAGACAAGCAAAAATGTTTATGAATAGTATTTGTTTCTAAATCATTTGCAAAGCATTAGAAAATTTCGGACTCATGAGAAAATTTTGTAGTTTGAGGAGTCAAATCTGTGAACAAGTAGTAGAAAGTGACATACAATTGAAATGTAAATTTACATCCCATTAAATTTTTTCAAATTGCAAAACTATGATTGTTAAAAATATTACAGGACATTAATGAATGGCATTGGACTTTAAAGTTTTACCCTGCTAGCAAAACAGGTATTGGATGCCAAAACTTAATCCACCATCTGCAACAAATATAACAAGAGTAGAAAAGGCAACGTACCTACTGAATGCCAGAAACTTCTCATCTCATTTTATTACCAACCCCATTACACAGATGAGGAAATTGAGGATCAGGAAAATTAAGAAATTTACTTTTATTTTTTTAAATTAATTTATTTGACACACAGAGAGAGTACAAACAGGGAAAGCGGTAGAGGGAGAGGGAGAAGCAGACTCCCTGCTGAACAGGGATCCTGAAGCGGGGCTCTATCCCAGAGTCCTGGGATCATGACCTGAGCTGAAGGTAGACGCTTAACAGACTGAGCCACCCAGGTGCCCCAAGAAATTTACATTTAGAAATTTACATACTGAGATATGAACCAAGGTCCAGCTGGATTGCCAACGTATGTCCTTTTGCTACACCATGTCACACCAAGGAGCGTCAAGCACCCTTTTTTCATTGTTCTTTGCAAGGAGTAAACTCCGTTTCTGTATGCTGATTGATATATATTACTGCATAAATCTACCTCAGATATGTGACTTTTTCCATATACATATATACTTTAGACTCATTTGTTACATTTTTTTTTTGTATGTGTGTATGTCTGTGTTTAACAGCAGTGAAGTATTCAAATAAACTGACCCTTTAAATGTGACAATTCTAACTTTGTAGGAGACATCACATCGTAAAGCTTATTACAATTGAGAGGCTATAATTCTAGGATATTCCAGGACATAATTTACTCTTGCTTTTTAATTAAGTCAACATACTACTGATATTTTTGAAGCTTATTTTACCTACAGACGTTGTGGAAATTTGTTGCAAATATATTCAAGTAGAATATGATGCAAGTCTTATGTATGTCCTGCCACATTTAAATGACCACTTTATGGGAAATTGGATTGTCGTTAGAGTTAAATTAATTCGGCTTATAGCTCACCAAATCTAACACTCCTATATTTGCTGAATTCTTTTTCTAACCCGTCTACCTGGAACTGCACCACCTGTTAATTTATCCTAAAAAGGGATGCCAGATTTAATCTCAAGACAATCATTTTTTTTATTTGTTCAGTCCACAACCTCGCTGACTTATAGTGCAGTCTCCATATTTCCTTTCCCTCTAAGCCATTTCCATTTTGCAGAATTCAATTTCTGGCTTTAGCCCATGTTTCAGAGGAATGAGGTCACCCAAATATCATTTGCCAGATCTCTCCATTGAAGGACAATAACCAAGGACTAAATGGAAAGTCTCACACAAAGCCCGATTAGATTTTGCGCTAATGAGACCATGGTATTGGTTACAATGATGCTATCTCTCAAAGGCAGCATAGTTACCAGAAATGCTCCAGTCATCTTCCTCTCCTCTTCAAGCTCTCTTGGGCAGACCCAGAGACTCCAAGTCTAGATTTGACCTTGTTTTCCAAGAGCTTTGTTTTCTTTACAATTTGAAGTGGCCAGTGCAGGTTCTAAAAATTAAGGCATAACGTTAGAATAAAGTGGAGGTCTCTGACCCCAACTACATTAAATGCAACCCATCGTTTTATATTATTCAGTGTTACTACAATTGTGGCATATTGTGGAGGTATTTTAGTAGTCAGAAAATAATTGGACTTGGAACTGGGAATCTGAATTTCTGTTCAGTTTGCTTGCTATGTGGTGTTGCTTAAATCACTGACATTCTCTGTGCTTTCCTCTCTTCATTGTTAAAAACTGGAAAAGAAATCATAATCGTACCTGCCAAATTGGCCTCAGACATGTCAAAGTATTACATAAACATATAAATGATAAAGACTTATAAAATGTAAACTATTGGTATGTTTAATGTTAAACTAGAAAAAATAAAACACTTCAATCTTCTAATGACAAAAATACCACACATGCAATATGAACAGTAGAATAAACCAAATTGATTTTTCGTTGATGTACATATCAAAAAGGAATACTAAGTTGGTATTTTTTGTACACATCTGAACAGGCATAACTCCCATGAAGTTATGCTTTTCATGGAAACTTTGACCATATTAATCTTGGCAGAGTTTGGGTAATATTTTTGGAACTCTGAAAGGACTCTTTCATTTTAATTCCCATGAAAGGCTTTATTTTTATATACTGTGTTAGGGAAATCCAAAATGAAAAAAAAAAA
Organism: Phoca vitulina; assembly: GCF_004348235.1. Lineage (NCBI taxonomy): Eukaryota > Metazoa > Chordata > Mammalia > Carnivora > Phocidae > Phoca > Phoca vitulina. The sequence goes on from NW_022589718.1 coordinate 24,283,732, forward strand.
AAGGCACCATCATACTTCTGATACTTCATGGCAATAAAACAGCAGGATCAGAAGAGCACCCTCCAATGTCACCTTTACTGTAACTATAACCTACGTACAAAAATGAGTCTTTCAACCTTCATTCATTAATTGTTCATTTCACACTTAGTAATTTCATAAATTCACGTTTGCACAATCTATTAATAAATGGGCATTTTTGCCTTTAAGCAGTTTTTATGCAAAGCGATTTTATCTCTAGCATGACAGTGAGTCAGACAGCCCCCACCTCCCAGTTTTTTTCTACTTCAAAAGCTCCTAACTTTCATATAGTACAACGAGTCTTTCAGGCAGCTGCCGCAGACCTAGTCTGAGTACTGCGCTGGCTTGTTGGAATTGTTAACTGACTCCAAGGCTGGCAAATGTGCCCAGAAAAGCTAAAAGACTTGAGAAAAATCATCTCTCAGGACTTGATTACTTTACATTTACTATTCTACGCACAGGGAGATTTCACTACTCTTCTTAATAGTAGAAATGAAAGAGGGGTTGTTGAAGTTGAAGGGTTAAGAAGTACTAAGGACTTGGACCCAGCACTCTCAGAATATGGTGAAAGCTAAGTCATCCTTCTCCCATGAAAACTGCATTTAAGTGGTTTTGCCAAAACAAGTCTCTCTAACAGTAGGTGATTGTCAAGGCTCCAATTAGTAAATCCCTAAGCCCCAAAGTTAATTATGTGAGTAATGAAAAGTGGTGGAAAACTCTCATTCCCGGGAAAGGGAAGAATCCGATCAGCCATTAGCCCCGATGGGTGTGTGGAGGGATTAGAGTCCCCCACAAAAAGAAATGTTCATGGTCCCCACTAAAATGGAATAAAAACTCTTACATGATTATTATTGCTTGATAAGTGTCAGGAATTTTTTGAAAGCAATGAAAAGATAACAAAAGACACTTGAATGGTATCCTCTCTTACGATGGTTCCTCAACTCTTAAACACTATAAGGGAAAATGTAAAATCTGTTTAAGATAGCAGGGAAAGGGGAAGGATACATTTTAAAAAGGATTTTCCTTTGGTAGCCAGGAATCTCTTAACTAATGTAATAATCAAGATTCTGGTATTTCATGATTGAGAGTAATATCAACCCCCACAAAAAAGGGGGGATCAATAGATATCAAAGGGAGGTAGTACACTATCAAAATATTACAAAACTAAGCATGAGCATGAAAAATAATGATGAGAGACCACATATGTCAATAAGTTTGGTTAAGGCTTCAGGCCCAAGATGCCTCCAAACCAGGACATTTAGTAAATGAATTAGAGTTAACAAACATAAGTAGATCCTATCTCAGAGAACTTATGAAAGCCTGCAGACACTGGGAATTTTACCCTTAAATTGCAAATGAGCTAATAATTCCTTATAAGAAAGATTACTGTTTTGGTGGAGGCTGCTGAAAATCCGCCAAAATCTCTCTTCCATTTTTCCATGGCATCAGAGCTGTTACTGTGCCTGTAACTGCCTGCTCAGATACCACATTTCCAAATCTCCCTTGCCGTACAGGTGTAAGCATGTGACTAAGTTCTCATCAATACAATGATGATGAAGTGACCATTTGCCACTCTGGGTCTCGGCCTTAAATCGTTGAGTAAGCATGCTTCCATACTTCTTCTCTTTCTCCCAACCTAAAACACCCAGGTATCATTGAACAAAGGAGGCAAATTCTCTGTGGGAAGGAGGGGAAAGAAGATGGAAGAAATCTGGTTCCCTGAAGGCCCACACGGGGAGGAGCCCCTCCCCCAGTCCAGACCACTCACCTCGGTACTGTCACAAGAGAGGAAGACAGACTTTTAATCTTTAAATATTTAAACTTTAAGTAGAGTGAAATAGTCTCAATTTGCTTAGGAGAGTCTTGTCTTATGCCTGTTGTCTTGGCATAGTTATAGATAAGATTCTCTTTCACTACCCAAATAAATTACATGGTAACCCTATTTTAATTCAATGTACCATGCTACCTCTTTGTATCAGCAGCTTAACTTCTCTATGACCAGTATAGAAATCAGTACCTGGAACTTGCATGCTAACCTGAACCTGAAATATGTATGATTAGCAGTCGTGTGGGAGGTGAGAGTATGTGTACATCAGGCTAGAAGACTAGCAGCCCTGACTCTATGCTGGTAAAATACTTGATAACATTGTCCCTTGGGATAACTTGAAAGGCAGACCATGGGTACATACCAAAACTATAGCCGTGGTTCCAGAATGTTAATTTGTTTTGGTTAGTCCTTGTAGGTTTAGCAAGGTATTACAAGAAAGAAATAAGCATAGGCAAGAATTGGCACATTTAAAAGCGGAGACAAAATATAACAGATGGGGTTGTAAATACCTCCTCCTGCTTCTATACTTCAAACAGCAGTAGATTCATAACTATTGCTTCTCAAAGAATTACCATTAAGTAAAAGCAAAAAAAAAAAAAAAAAAAAATAGACCAGGTTAAGAATGTTACCTTTACACATAAACTCACTGTTTCAGATCTCCTCAAAATAGGTGCGGAGAAGAATGGATCTCAGAAGCCAGGAAATAAAGCTGGCCTAAGACCTAGGTGCAGAAAACGGTTTTGTGAATGGTGACTGGAACTCGGGACTGACTGGAAGAAATACAACTATTATGAAGCCTACTATGAAGCACCTGGCTGGCTTAGTTGGTGGAATATGCGACTCTTGATCTCAGGATTGTGAGTTCGAGCCCCACGCTGGGTATAGAGATTACTTAAATAAATAAACTTCAGGAAAAACTCTGCATTCCAAGAATATACAATGGGGAATCTATAAATATTCATAAATTGGAAGAGCCTCAGAAGACATAAAAACTAAACACAGTGTAAGATTCTAGATGACATCTTGGAATAGAAAAAGGACATTCATGGAAGAACTGATAAATCTAAATAAAGTCTGCAGTTGGGTAAAAAAAAAAATTAAGAAGCCTTCTAAATTTTTGAAATCTCAAACCTGGCTTACAAATGCCGATGACTATTTGAACCCTAGCAAGCACATACTCCATGTTCACTTCAGAAAGCAGCATGCAACAATGAACAAAGAAGACCTTCTCCCAAATGGCACAGCCGGGGCCAAGGAAGATGATGATCAAGAGAATTACTCTGAGAGAAGCAGAATCAGCTGTGGCAGGATGAGCTAGTCAAGCACGCATTTAACTGTCAGGGCAGAAAATCTCCACGAGTAGATTTTAAGGAGCATCAGTGAATTTGCATTTTGTTCCTCCCTTTTCCAAACTGCAGTCTTTATGGCGGGGATCCCACTCCTGCTCCACCACCGTGTGGGTGTGTAGACATGGAGGGGGCATAGGTAACTGCCCTTTTAGCTTATAGGTCATTGGACAATGAGCAGCTACCTCTGGACCAGAACAAATAGATTGTCCATTACCTAGAGAACCTAGACCTTGAGCTGGGTCTGGTACAGATGGGACTCGAAGGACACCCCTTGGAGAGCAGATGGATGTGCCTGCGAATAGGTGAAGTACACACACATATACTTGGGTGATGCGTGGAAGGATTTGAGGGGGACAAACTAGTTATGCACCAAGTTTTTTCCCACATTTTTCTTTAAAAACTATGCCATGTCTTGGCTCATGTCTGTCCTTCTATAGGTGATATTTCTGAGCCTCCATTGCAGATAGTGGTGGCCTTGGGACTAAGTTCCACACGTGGGATTTGAGTGGAATTGATATTTGCTACTCTGGATGGGGGACTTAAAACATCGAGCATGTGCTTCTCTCTCCTTTCCCTTTACCCATGCTGGTACGCATGGATGGCTTTGACCCAGCTCCGGTCTTGTAACAGAGGATGCCCTAGACAAGATGGAAGGAACCTTGTTCCTTGCTAGCCTGCACTGTTCACCTAAGTGTTGTTATACAAGAGAGATACACCTAAGGGTTTTTTACATCCCTGTTTGGGGGGAGGGGGATTCTTTGTTATTTTAGCTAAGTCTTGACCATAACCAATTAGAGCTATTCATAAATTCAGATTGTTTGTCTGCCCAGTAAAGCAATGTGCTGGTAGCACATACTAGGTGTCAGACACTGTGCTAGACTTCTAGACCCCCTTGCCACCAGTCAGTCCTCACTGAACTACCACTCAGGCTTCATGCTGTGTCCTGTGTCCAGGGCTCCTTGACAAGTTCATACCAGTGCCTGTGAAGCCACACGCATTGTGGGCGGAACCGGAAATGGAACAGAGCACTTCCTGACTCTAGAACTCTTTATCTTCCTATTTATAGCTGCTTCATTTTGTAACTAATTTTCGAACATACCAAAATCTCTCAGGAATGTAAGGGCTTAAAAAAAAAAAAAACCTAACAGACATGTTTATTTTGCCTTGTCTATTAGAAGTTAACATCATTTTGCCAATATTTTCATAACTGGAGTTTTTATATAAATAAATAAAAGCACAGTAGGCCTAATGCCAGTTTAAATTCATATGCTTAAGTTCTGGGAATTTTCCATATACTTCCACTTACAACTGGATTTTTAGTAAAGCAATATTTCAGAAAAGTATATTAGAACTCCAAGATTCCATGAGTGTAATGAATACTGGGTAGAATACGTTATTTTCATATCCTACCATATATTAAACTTTGTAAAGAAAAAGGCATTCATAACTTAAAAAAATACACTTCAGAAGGAAGGTTCTTTGGTTCATCTTGGTAAAATCCACCTGGTAACCTAAAATCTCATTACACAATGTTTATTATTTCTTTGTGAAGGAGAAGCCGAGGGAGACAGTATTCTTTATTTTGGCAGCGTGCTAATCTGAAGATTACATCATTTTTTATAATTGGTACTGGTTAATGTTGGTTCTTATTTTACCTTTTAAGATCATGAAGGTTTCATAAGTAATGCCGAATGAACTAATTACTCAAGAAACCAGATGCCTCGTCTTTGAAATTCTCGTTGCTGTAAGGGAAGTTGGGAGAATCACTCCTCTGGATTTCCATTGTGCCTAAAACTTGAGGCCACCTTGTGTCCAGCCTGGTTCTTGATGCCTCCAGGATTTGCCTCCCAGACAGTTGTTTGGTGCTCCTTTACCTGCCACGTCTAGGGTCTGAATTGTCCACAACAACTTTTAACTGTGGAGGCCTGTTGTGGTACAAAATTTCATGCCTTCCTCAAGCAACCTCTGAGCTGGTGCCTGAGTTAGGATGGCAACGAATTAGGGATCCCTAGGCAGGGGCTGGGGCCACAAGAACAAGGGGATGGAAGATTGAAAAAGAGCAGAATCACAAAAGAAAGAACAAGGAACACATGACTTGCAGAGCAGATACATTTATATGGGAAGGGACGGCAATTAAGTAAAATGTTCAGAAACAGTGAAGTAAGGCACCCTTTGAGGCTCTAATATGGCACAATCAGAGGTTTCTGACATACTTCCTTCCCGACAGTCGTATCACCCTGGGACACAGAAAGCTGAAGGCTATTGTAGAGAGAGAAGCTTGAACCTGTTGGGAGAGAGGAGGTAATTTATGAAGATATGCCCTGTTTCAGTTGGGTTCTCCTTAACCAGAACCAGACAAGTAGTTTACATGGTGAATCTCAGGAGGCAGCACAGGAAGGTGGGGAAATTTGGATTTGGAAGGCTCAGAAACCAATAGAGGGTGGGCTGTCTAGCAGTTACCACTCACACTGGGCAACTGAGGTTCAATCCCAGTAGGGCGCTGTGGGGAGACAGTGAGCGAGGTCAAACTGACTTCATAGATCCCAACTGTTTTGATGCTGAAGAAAGGGCTGGACAATGGATTTCAAGGTGGTGCTTGGGAAATACGGATCGAACACCGAATATCAAGAGAATACATGGAATTCACAACAGATTCAGATTTGAATGATGCTTCCTGGGTGCCAGGTATTGTGTTACCTTTCACAAGATAGTCTGTTTAACCTTCACAAGAATCTGATAAAGTAGGTACTGCTATCCTCGTTTTTACGTGTGAAGAAACAGAAGCTCAGAGGAGATCAGTGCCTTATAGAATATGATATGGCTAATATAAAGGAGATCCTGGATTGTATTCAGGTTTCCTAACTCAAAATGTAGTGAAAGGCAGAAGAGAAGATTGCAGAGAATAGGAGCTTTGGAGTCCTATTTTCGTTTGTACTCTATTGAGGTCCAGGGTGAGGTCCAGGGTTATATCCAGTCTCAACAGTCAGTAACAGAATGGGTGTCCGCAGAGCAGAACAGTTGCAGGCCATTATGTGGAAGAGATGTGCCTGCTTTCACATCAGCCCTGCCATTCACCTTGGACAAGCTCCTTAACCGCTCTGGGCTTCAGTTTCTTCACCTATAAAATGAATATATAAGATCTACTTTAAAAGCTAAAAACTTTGTCCATTGTCAAGGCTAAATAGACTCAGTTCTTTTCTATTTGTTCCAGTACACATATTTGATGCCCTAACACACTGGCAAATTCTCAGACCAGTTTGTTCCTGTTGTAAATACCAATGTCAATAATGAATAGTGCACTTCAAAGAAATCAACTACTTCTACAAACTGAAAACTAGGGGCTAGTATTGAGAGAAGTGACGTCGACTGCAACTTCATCAAGCATAAATATAAAAACTAACATTTTTCTTTGTCTAAGTTTTTCCTTCAGGTGCATGATAACTACATAATTATGACTAGCTTATTTTTCTAGTTATTTTAATTCATTAATTAATCCATTGTTAAATGGTTATTAAGCAGTTTTATATGCCAGGCACTAAACTAGTTCTGTTCTGGGTTGGAGGGGTGAACAAAATAGGCATGGTCTCCATCCTCCTAGATCTTGAGAGTCTAGTTGTGGAATCAGATGCTAACAAGAAGTGCAGCAAGAAATATTATTTTATTTGTGGTTCCAACAGAAAATAATGGATATGCAAATACCTAAAATGAGGAAACCATTCTTAAATCAAATTGTACAAAATGTTAACTGTTCCCAAAAAGAAATTACAAATAGATGTTTCTTAGTTCTTGTTAAAGGATGGTTTCAAGGATTCTTTCAGAAAAAGATAATTTTAGTTTAAAAACTAATGGTATGACCTGCAGTTGATTCATTAATCTAGATTGAGTTCAATTCAATTTAACTCAGCTCAATTCAACCTAACCGACCTTCTTCAAGTCTTGTATTGTATTAGTTTGGAAATAAATGGTTCTTTCTCTTGGTGTCCTAAACATTCACTCCCCTTCCCAAGGCCCTAATAAGCTTTAGACCTGACCTCATTCTATCACCTAATGAGAGCTCAGAGAATGACGTAAGTGGCAAAGCAACATGCCTTAGTGTACCCGCAGGAATGAATTGTAAAGTTTGTGGTATTTTTTTTTTAAATGAATCAAGGGAGTGATTGACCTGTCCAGTTGAAAGCAATTAGTGAAGAATTATGTTTGAGTATTTTCTAGAATAGGTGGCAACAATTGTTATCTCTGTGCAGATTCTTCCCCTTTAAACTTGAATTTCGAAAAATGATTTGAATTTTGTGTGTTTTTCACTTTTTAAAAAAATGTCCATGGTTCCTTTCATTTACTTTCAGCCCAGATTCATCTTTGAAAAGTCATTTTTGGAGCTTTAATGACTTGCTCACAGTTTGCTTATTAACAGTGCCAGAAATGCTGCAGACAATTAGATATGGATTTTCATGCTATATAGGACTAAAAGTAGTCTGCGCTAACTGAAATTTCTACCCATTTGAAAATATTTGCTGCCTGTAAAACTCTAATGAAACTGAAGCAAAAGAAACTCCACCACTGAGGATTTCCATTGCTTTAACAAGAATGGCAACAGCTTGGCAAGGATTGTGTGTGAGCTCCATTCTGTTCAATTCAAAACAAAACGTGTTTGTTTCCATTTTCTGCAGGGTTGAGAAACAGATTGCTGATAGAAAATGGTTCAAGCAAAATGTAATGATGATTTGGTTGCTAATTCTTTGGTTTTGCTTTTGATCATCTTCTTAATAGGATAAGATTTCTAATAATATAGATAGGGCTGATTATTTAGTTTGGAATTCATTGAATTTTTTATTTCATGTTTCTATCATGTTAACATAAAAAACAAAGAGACATAGGAAAATTCACTTAGTGTTTTCCAAAGACTTGAGATCACCGTGCTATTATCGGTAATAATCCTAGATTTGTGGCACAAGCCACTTCGAACAGATAGAGAGCCCTAGTTGGAAGGGACCTTAAAGATATTTTAGACCAAGGATGTCATTTGATAGATTAGGGATCTCCAGCAAACTAAGAGAAAGAGAGCCATTTCCAATCTAACTGACTAACCTAAACCTAGTGATCTCTAGGAGGCCTTGGCTGAGGGCTGTTATTCCAAAAAGAACTTGCTTCTGACATGTGCCTGAGATCGTTATCAATCCTAAGCCATTATTCTTAATTTTTTCATTTTGGGGTTTCAAGGATCATGGGCAACCACAAATTCTTATGAGGGCATGCCTAAAGTGACATTAGTTTTTTTTGTTTGGTTACTTCTTGCTCCCCACTCAGCTCTGAAGCTTATAAAGACAAATGTCTTTCCCTTTGACAACAAATAGATTTTTTCCTAATCCATTTTTTATGAGGAAAAACCCAATATCTTAAAGACTTAGATTTATGAAAAAATCCCAGTTCCAACTCCCTACCATGTGTTGATCTAAAGCCTTGCCTCTTATCCCTCCTGCATTAGAACTCAAAACACGAATTTCCTGGTGTCAGCAAATAATTCCAGGGCTTTATTGCATTAACCTGTGTTGAACCACTTAGAAATACAGTCAGATCCTTCATTTAAATGTTCAACTATGTGTGTAAATATTTATTATATTTTTTCTAGTATTTTCAAGGTTTTTTAGAGTATTTTCCAGAATATCTAATCCATAATACTTCGGGAAGTAGATTTCAATATATTATCCTTGTATTTATCATAAGCCACAGTACTCTCTATAGTCATCTATCTGCCTTTTTCAAACATTTGCACACATTAGCTGTCTAGTCCTTTAAGGAATTTGACTTTGAGACCCCCTTTGAGTTTATTGGGAAGGTGAGTAATACATTATGTCTTATTGAAATGTGTTCTGGAGTTCTTAATTCCAACTTTTTACAGTTTCTTAGTTTATTTTCCTTCTTTCCAGAGAAAAATGTTTCATTTTTCCAGTCCTTTAAGAGTAAACAAATTCCATATTATCTACAAAAAAAGTGGAAGATTAAGAATAGGAGATTATTTTATCTAAAATTCAAGAAGAATATTGATTGGAAGGGGGAAAGTTGTAAAGGCCCAAATTTAGAGAAACAACTCTTTAGTGTATTTATTCCATAATCATTTACTGAGTTCCTACCAAGTGCTAAACAATGTATTAGTAATTGGGGATATAATGATGAATAACACAATCATGGTTTCTTCCCTTATAGGGCTTTAAAATAAAACTGTGTATTAGAACAACAAATAGTTGGTATAAGCAAAAAGTGTAATTAGTAAATTATATTTCTCAAAGCCTATTTAGGGACATAGATTCACACAGAAAAATTAAAAGTCTGTTAAATTAAAACCTTTTTGAAGGCTTCACTGCTTTTAATGGTACAGATCATGGAATTTGGCAGGTGTTCAATAGTTAGCACCATGGCCATGAATTTCTGCTTTGATATCTGGGTGTCTTTTTTGGTGTTTATCTTCATTTCTGCTCACTCTCCTCTATTTAAATTAATATTTTAGTTATATTTAGAATGTCTCATATAAACAACTCCATTATTACTCCACTCACTATTACTCCACTCCACTCCACTATTTTTCTAACTTATTTGACCATGTGGCTCCCCCAAAGAATTTGAGTTTGTAACCACCCCTATTTTAAATTTATAGAGTTCTATATTTTTTTATTAATTGTTTTGAAACAAATGCTTTTTTTTATCTGGGGGAAAAAAAACAACTCTCAGTGGGAAAGAACTCTTTTCCTGGATTTACAAGGAGATAGAAATAGTGCATCCCATAAGTGGGAGACCTGAACACTGCTTGATGAGAGCATCCTGTAAAGGAAGGCAGAGACCAGACCTCCAAGCAGATGATGCTTTCAGGAGGCAAGACTCTAGGCTTCAAGATCCCCAGCTTCAGCAAAAATACCTGCCCTATTGGAGATCTGGAAACAAAGATCAGAGGGATTCAAAGAGAAGTCAGTAGTGATCATGGTAACCTTGATCTCCATTTCCTTATAATCATGAAAACCTCCCAGAATCTGCAGCAATGAAAAGTATCCCCAGTAGAATTGGAACTACCATTCCTCACCAACAAAATGGAATGGAAGCTGAGAGCCAGGATTAAATTTATATAAAGCAAATAGAGAAATGTTTGTTAGACAGCTGAGAATCATGTTTTGATGTCCCATATAGACAAGGTGACACATTTTATAGACCCTTTTGACAAGGTACAAATCATAGCACAACAAAGCATACTTTTGCAAAACCGTGTGTTATGGATGGGTCAACACATATGAGATCAGGGGACCCTGCTCCCCATGACATCACTTGATCCTGTCAATTGCTGAGTCCCAAGAAAGAGATACTGGTAAAAACGAGCCCTGTATCCTTAGGCTAGGTAATGGTTCCAGGCAGTTCCCAGGTCATCTGTGGGAGAATAGAGAGTTCACAAGTCTTTTCCCCTTGACTCAGAAAATTATAATGCCAGGAGAATCTTTAGAAGGCTAAAAGGGAAGAGATCCTCCAGGATGGAACAAAACATAGATAACCATTCTGGGCTTTCCAAATGTGAGCTGTGACTTGGACAAGCTTCAAATATTGATATACTTTTCAAAAGTAACTTTTATTTTATTGTTATTTGTTCTTTTACTGAATGAATATTGAGTACTTACTCAATAAGGGCAAGGCACTAATTTAGGCACTGAGAATACTAGAGGGCCCTACAGAGCCCTAATTAGAAACAGTTGTACTTCCAGAGGAGGTTTCTAAAAATGTAGGAGACTTCCTTTGTTTACCAGAATGACTGGGAGTGTCTACTGATATTAACTGCCAAGTGTTTAGGAATGGTAAGTGTGGTGCAATGCACAGGATGTTCCTGCAAACAAAGGATACCAATAGCACTTGCATTGGCCAGTTTGTTCAAGAACACAGAAACCACTCTAGCTATTTCAAATGGAAAACAACTTAATGTGCATTTGGCATGGTCAAAGCCATTGTAAGTACAAGTCAAAGAAGGCTTTTGCTAACTCTCAGGTTTGCTGTTATTCAGAGACTTAGGAAGTTGTTCCTGCCAGCCTGGTCAGGAACTACAGGAATCCAGCACCAGTAGTCACACTGCCTTCACAAAGGGATGCCCTGAGGCTACCACCAAACCTCAATTTATCTCTGCAGCCAGGGAAAAACAAATGCCTTCTGCTCCCTTATTGCCTTTCCAAATCTAAGCCAGAATCTTACTGACAGGATTCTGGGAAATGTAGTTCCCAGTTTCCTGGTTCCTGTGAAACACAGAAAAAGCATAGATCAGAAGTTTTCAAACCTTCCCACTTCTGGGAATACAGAGTTTATGGTTCAAGTCCAGCTAAGACAAAAGGAAATTTGTAAACATCTCGGACTTACCACTAAGACCCCAAAAGAGTCTTGCTTTAGAAGGAAGGATCATGTCTCAGGACTACAAACCATGCCCTAAATTTAAGGACAAATATGAAACAGACCTACCCTAACAAAACTTAAAATCAAGTCTCAACAGAATCAAAGATATCCACCAAGTTTTAACTGTCTGTCAGAATGAAACTGAATACTCTTTATGGGAAGAAAAGAGAACTTCAAGTGCCTATACTATATTGTACATGATTTTTAAAATCTAACATAAACTTATGAGGTATGCATAAATACAGAAAAACTGACTCATAACAAAAAGAAAAAGCAGGCAATAGAAATAAAGTCTCAATTACCCAATGTTGGAATTTATAAACAAGGACTTTAAAACAGCTATTATAATTATGTTACAGGAATTTGGGGGAAAATATAGACAAAATGGATGAACTAATGAGGAATTTTAGCAGAAAATTGAAATTATAAAATAGAACCAAATAAAAACTCTTGTATTAAAAATATTTGAAATGAAAAAATTCATTGGAAGGGCTTGAGAGCAGAATGGACACACAGATGAAAGGATCAATGAACTTGAAGATAGTAAAAAAAAAAAAAAGAAGAAGATAGCAGGAAGGGAAGAATGAAGGGGGCGGAAATTGGAGGGGGAGACGAACCATGAGAGACTATGGACTCTGAGATACAAACTGAGGGTTCTAGAGGGGAGAGGGGTGGGGAATGGGTTAGCCTGGTGATGGGTATTAAAGACGGCACGTACTGCATGGAGCACTGGGTGTTATACGCAAACAGTGAATCATGGAACACTACATCAAAAACTAATGATGTAATGTATGGTGATTAACATAATATAAAAAAAAGAACTTATTCAAAATGAAGGAAAGAGAGAGAGAGAGAGAAAAGAGAAGAGAGTGCCTAAGATCTAGTGACAAAAACAGTCTCATATAAGGATTAAACTTATCAAAGACACAAACCCAAGGTCAAAGAAGCTCAGTAAATCCCATGCAGGATAAAAAGAAAGACCTCACCCAGGCATGTCATAGTTAAATTCAAAGATGAAGAGACAAATCTTAAAAGTAGCCAGATAAAAGAGACATAGTATAATCAGAGAAACAATAATAAGAATTGTGGCTGAGTTCTCCTTAATAAAGAAATGGAAGCCAGAAAACTATGAAATAACATCTTTGAAGTATTGAAAGAAAATGTGTCAACCTAGAATTCTATGCCCAGTGAAATTTTCCTTCAAAAATGAATGCGAAAGAAAAGATATTTTCAGAAAAAAAAACAGAAACAAAAACAAAAACAGAACTCATTATCAGCAGTTTTGCACCACAAAACATATTAAAGGATCCATTGCAGGCTGAAGGAAATGGTCTTGGTGAAAACTTGGACCTGCAAAAAAAATGAAGAACACCAGAAATGGTAAATACGTGGGTAAATGGAAAATACTTTTTCTTAATTTCTTTAAAAGTCAAGTGACTGTTTAAAGCAACAGTAATGCACTGCAGAGTTTATAAGACAGAAGTAAAATGTATGATAAAACAAGCACAAAGTGCTACAGGTGGTAAATGGAATTATACTGTTATAAGGTTCTTATATTGCACATGAAATAGCACAACATTAATTTTATGTAGACTGTAATAAGGTAGGACATATATTGCAATCCCTAGAGCACAAACAAAAAAAGGAAAATAAAAATAGTTCAAGAGCCAATAGAGACAGTAACATGTTATACTAATAATTATTCAATTAATCCAAAAGAAGACAGAAAAGATGGAACAAAGGAACAAAGAAGAGGGAAGAAGTAGAAAACAAATGTTAAGATGGGAGACTAAATCTAACCATATCAATAATTGCATTAAATAAAAAGATAACGAACACTCTAATAATGTTAGAGATGTCAGGTAAAAGAGCAAGATCCAAATGAATGCAAGATACTTTAACTATAAAGAGACAAATAGTTTGAGAATTTTAAAAAATGGAAAAAAATACCATGCAAACACTAATCACAAGAAACATAGTGTGACTATATTATCAGACAAAGTAGACTTCGTGATGGGATATTAAAGAAGACACAGAGGAGTATTTCATAATTTTAAAAGGGTCAATTCATCACATAAAAATTTGCAACTAAGAGTAGACCTTCAAACTATAGTAAGCCAAAATTGACAGAATGAAATGGAATAGTGGGAAATTTTAATATCCATTGATCAAAAATAAGTAGAAAGTGTAGACCAAAATATCAGTAATATAGAGAATTAAACATTTTTTTAAAGAGGTTCCATGCACAGCATGGAACCCAATGCGGAGTCCAATGCAGGGCCTGAACTCAGGACCCTGAGATCAAGACCTGAGCTGAGATCAAGAGTCAGAGACTTAGGGGGGTCTGGGTGGCTTAGTCAGTTAAGCATCTGCTTTTGGCTCAGGTCATGATCCCAGGGTCCTGGGATTGAATCCCATATCAGGCTCCCTGCTCAGCAGGGAGTCTGCTTCTCCCTCTGACCCTCCCCCTTCTCATGCTCTCTCTCTCTCTCTCTCTCATTCTCTCTCTCTCACATAAATAAATAAATCTTTAAAAAAAAAAGTCAGAGACTTAACTGACTGAGTCACCCAGGTGCCCAAGAATTAAGCATTTCTATTGACCAATTGACCAAATTAATATTTATAGACTTTTACATTCAACTACTGCAAATATTATTTGAAATGCATAAGGAACATTCACCAAGATTGAACTATGCCAGATCATAAAATAAGTTTCATTAAGTCTTAAAAAACTAAAATCACATGGGAGATGCTTTTAGACCTTACAAGAATTAAATTGAAATCTCACTGTAAAATTATAATTAGAAAAACCTTTAAATATTTGAAAATTAAAATACATACTTCTAAATAACACATGATCAAAGAAAAAACTCACGAGAAAAATCAGAAAAATATTTTGAACTGAATGATAATGAGATACAACATATCACAATTCATGGGATACAGCTAAAGCAGTGCTGAGAGGGAAATAAATAGTTTTAAAGCAGACATTTGAGGGGGGGAAATCAGTAATTGAAACTACCAAAATGAAACAAGCTAGATAAGAAAGGAGAATTAAGCTCAACAAAAGTAAAAGAAAGGAAATAAAATATAATAATATAAAATCAGAAATCAATTATATGAAATAGGAAAACAAAAGAGAAAGTTAATAAAATCAAAAGTTTATTTAAAAGGATTAACAAAAGTGATATACCTTTAGCAAGACTAATTGAGAAGCAAAATGCCAATATAAAGAATGAAAGGAGAGATATCACTATAAATTCTTCAGCTATTAAATGAAAACAAAGGATATTAGAAAATCTTTATATCAGTACAGTCAATTAGATGAAAATTAAAACATAATTTCCTGAAATTGATACAACAAAAAGTGGAAATTTTGAATACACATGTATTTGTTAACAAAAAATAAAAAAAGTCATCAAAAGAAAATTTCAAGCCCAGATGACTTCACTAGTAAAGTCCATCAAACATTTAAGGAAAAAATATGAAAGTTCAGTAAACTCTTTTAGAAACGAAAGAAGAGGAAACACAAATTAGTTTTATGAGACCAGTCAGCATGATAATGACACCAAAATGTGAAAGACATTACAAGAAAAAAATTACAGACCAATATTTCTCATGAGCATAGATGTAAAAATCTTCAATAAAATGTTAGAAAATGAAATTCAGTAATATATAAAACTGATACTACATTATAGCTAAGCAACATTATGATGGGAATGCAAGGTTGATTTAATACTTAAAAAGGAATGAATACAATTCACACCTAATAGAATAAAAAAAGATATTATATGATCATATCAGAATATGCAGAAAACGCATTTGACAAAATTCAACACCTAATCAGGATTAAAAGTAAAAACAACATCACAGCATGTAGGAATAGAACTTTCTAAAATTGGAAAAGCATACCTGTGAAAAGCCTATATCTAATATCATACTTACTAAGATATTGAATATTCCACCCTTACCTCCTAATATCATTAACAAGTTAAGGATTCTTACTTTAACAAATTCTATTCAGCATGTGCTAGAGATCTTAAACTGTGTAACAGGAAAAAAGAAAAGAAATTTAAAAAGAAAGAAGGAAAAAAGAAGGAAATAAAGAAAGGCATAAAGATCAAAAAATAAGAAAGGAGTGAAACTGTCTATTTGAAGACTATCCATGATTGGATACATAGAAAATCCAATGGGTTCCATAAACACAGAAGTAATAAGTGAATTTAGCAAGGTCACAGTATAAGTGGGTCAATCTATACACTAGCAATAAAACTGGAAAATAAAATACCATTTATGAAAAATTATAAAACATCTGTTACATAGCAATAAATTTAATAAAAGATGTGCAAGACCTCTACCCTGAAAGCCAAAATATTGCTGACAGAAATTAAAGAATGTCTAAATAGAGAGATATGCCATGTTTATGGTTTGGAAGACTCAATATTATTAAAACATTTGTTATTCCCAACTTTACAGATTTGGAAAAATCACAACAAAAACCCCAGCAGATTTTTCTAAAATTTGACACACAGATCCTAAAATTTATATAGAAATTTAAAGGACTTGATACAGCCAAGACAATTTTAAGAAGAAGAAAACATTGAAAGAATAATAGTATTTTATTTATTTATTTATTTTAAAAGATTTTATTTATTTATTTGAGAGAGAGTGAGTGAGAGAAAGCACGAGACAGGGGAGGGTCAGAGGGAGAAGCAGACTTCCCGCTGAGCGGGGAGCCTGACATGGGGCTCAATCCCGGGACTCCAGGATTATGACCTGAGCCAAAGGCAGACAGTTTGAGCCACCCAGATGCCCCAGTATTTTATTTTTTTAAAAATTAAGACTGTGTGGTGTTACCATATCTATAAATAAACCTTCTAAGGACAAGAAAGAAGGATCCAGATTACAATCAATTCCAATATCAGCCCCAATGCAATTCAAAGGGCATATGAAAGTCTTTTGAATAAATGTTGCTGGAACAACTAGAAAAATGGGCTAAAATATTAACCACTATTTCACAGCATTTACAAAAAATAAGTTGAAATTAATAATATTCCTGATTATAGAAGCAAAAACTAGCAATCTTCTAGAAGAAAACTCCATGACTTGGAATAGACAGACACATAAAATCACTAATTATAAAAGAAAAAAAAACTGTATATTGGGTTTCATAAAAATGTAAAACTTTGATCATCAAAAGACACTGTTAAAAAGTAAAAATCCAAGCTATAGACTGGGAGAAAAAAGTCTCGTTATATACATCTGATAGAGGACTTATATTCAAATACCTACAACTATATAGTAAAAGAAAGAAAGCATAATTTTAAAAAACTGGTCAAAAGGCTTGAACATTCTTCACAGTAGAAGATATATGAATGGCCAATAAGCACATGAAATGGAGTTTAACATCATTAGTCACCAGGAAAATACAAATTAAAACTATAATAAAATATTTATATATACTCTGGCTAAATGGCCAAAAGTAAATTAATTAGACTGAAAATTCCAATTTATGGTAGAATATAGAGCAATGAAATTCATGCATCTCTGATGGGAAACAAAATAGTACAACCAACTTTGAAAACTTATAGAAAACTGGGATTTTAAAAATAACTTCAAATATATACTTACCCTCTGACCTAATAATTCCACTTCTAGATATTTATCTAAGAGAAATGAAAACATGTCATAGAAAAACTTAATCAAGAATGTTCTCAGGGCGCTTGGGTGGCTCAGTCGTTAAGCATCTGCCTTCGGCTGAGGTGATGATCCCAGGGTCCTGGGATCGAGCCCTGCATCAGGCTCCCTGCTCCACGGGAAGCCTGCTTCTCCCTCTCCTACTCACCCTGCTTCAGTTCCCTCTTTTGCTGTGTCTCTCTCTGTCAAATAAATAAATAACATCTTTAAAAAAATGTTTTCATCAGCTTTATTTATAAACAGGAACCAACCCAAATGCACATCAACAGGAAAATAAATAATTAGTTTTGATATTTCTTACTATGGAATCCTACTCAACAATAAAGAAAGTGTGAATTACTGATAATGCAACAGCATGGATGAATCTCCAAAACATTATGTTGGATAAAAGAAACCATACACAAGATTGCATGATATATGATTCCAACTATATGAGTTTAAGAATTGGTAAAACTAATTCTTAATGATATAAATCAGAACAATTATTGCCTTGGGGTAAGGAGAGTTTACTGAAAAGAGGAATAAAAGTGCTTTATGGATGATAGAAATGTTCAATATCTTGATTTTGGTGATTGGTTACATGGCTATATATGTTTGTCAAAACTTGTCAAACTGTACACTTGAGATCTGAGTGTTTTATTGTATATAAAATATATCTCAAAAAGGTATTTTTAAAAGTAAAATAATAAAGAATATATTGGAACACCCTACACAAAAATAAAGTCAAAATGGATTAAAGGCCTAAATGTGAGAGCTAAAACCATAAAAATCCTAGAAAAAAACATAAGCAGTAATCTCTCTGACATTGGCCTTACAAACATTTTTCTATGTCTCCTCAAACAAGGGAAACAAAAGAAAAACAAACTATTGGGACTGAATCAAAATAAAAAGCACAGTGAAGGAAACCATCAATAAAACAAAAAGGCAACCTACTGAATGGAAGAAGATATTTGCAAATTATACATTTGATAAGGGGTAAATATATAAAATATATAATGAACTTATTAAACTCAACCCAAAACCCTCAAATAATCTGATTAAAATGGGTAGAGGACTTGAATAGACATTTTTCCAAAGAAGACCTACAGATGGCCAACAAACACATGAAAAGATGTTCAACATCACTAATCATCAGGGAAATGCAAATCCAAACCACAGTGAGATATCACTTCACACCTGTCAGAATGGCTCATATCAAAAACACAAGAACCAACAAGTGTTGGCGAGGATGTGGAGAAAAAGGAACACTTGTGCACTGCTGGTGGGATTATAAATTGGTGCAGCCTCTTTGGAAAACAGTATTAATATTCCTCAAAAAATTAAAAATAGAACTACCATATGATCCAGTAATTCCAGATTCTACTACTGGATATTTACCCAAAGAATATGAAAACACTAATTCAAACACTAATTCCATTATATGTATATAATGGAATATTACTCAGCCATTAAAAAGGAATGAAATATTTCCAATAACATGGATGGATCTAGAAAGTATAATACTAAGTGAAGTAAGTCATACAGAGAAAGAAAAATACCATATGATTTCACTCATATGTGGAATTTAAGAAGTAAAACAAATGAACAAAGAAAAAAGAGACAAACCAAAAAGCAGACTTTTAACTATAGAGAACAAACTGATGGTTATCAGAGGGGAGATGGGTAGAGGAATGGGTGAAATAGGTGAAGGGGATTAAGAGTACACTTATCAGGATGAGGACTGAGTAATCTATAGAATTGTTGAATCATATTGTACAACTGAAACTAATATAACTCTGTAAGATAACTATACTGAAATTAAAAAAAGAAAAGAAAAGAAAGGAATACCATATGATCCAGTAATTCTACTACTGGGTATTGACTCAATGAAAATGAAAACTCTAATTCAAAAATATATGTGCATCTTTATGTTTACTGCAGCATTATTTACCGTAGTCAAGATATGGAAGCAACCCATATCCATTGACAGCTGAATGGATAAAGATGTGGCATATATACAATGGAATATTACTTAGCCATAGAAAAAGAAATCTTGGCATTTGCAACAACATGGATGGACCCAGAAGGTATCATGCTAAGTGAAAAAAGTCAGACAGAGAAAGACAAGTACCATATGATTTCACTTATGTGTAGAATCTGAAAAGCAAAAGAAATGAACAACCACCACCACAACAACAAAAAAGCAGAAATAGACGCAAAAATACAGAGAACAAACTGGTGGTTCCTAGAGGACAGGAGGGGGGAAGATGAGCAAAATGGGTGAAGGGGAATGGCTTTCAGTTATGGAATGAATAAGTCATGGGGATGAAAGGTACAGCATAGGGAATAAAAAGGAAAAAATAGATCACTTGGAAAATGCAAAAGTTTAGGAGAACAAAAATCCTCTTTAAGCAGATTTTCACTGTTCACTGTCCACCCAATGTCCACCAATGTGAATATCCACCTAATGTCATTGAAATTCTTAAAATTTTAAAAAATAATATACTCATGCTGTGGGATTCTAATCTGAGAAATTAAGAAAGGATCTACATGAATGTTCAATATGTTAAAAGTATAATGGATATTGTCATTTTCCCATGATGAAGAGGCAAAAGCTTATACAAAATTTTAAAGTTCTAGCTTTTGACTGGAAATGTATCAACTAGCCAAGCTATCTGCAGTTATCTCATGCTGATTTAATTATAGTCCTATTTGATCTATTAAAGATAAAAGTAGTTGTAAAATTCTTACCACAAGAAAACAAATGTTGTACTATGTTTGGTGATGGATGTTAACTAGTCTTAAGGTGATGATCATTTTGCAATATATACAAATATCAAATCATTATGTTGCCTGCCTGAAACTAATAAACTGTTGTATGTTGATTATATCTCAATAAAAAATAATTTTAAAAAAGACAAAGGGAGATGAATTTTTATCTAATACATACAACTCATTTGGTATTCTACACCTTCAAATCATGGAGTTCATCTAGGGAAAGCCTTAAGAGGATGCTTGCGGGTAGTAAGGTAGTGCTAACCTTCAGTAACACTTTCATTGGGTTTTGGTCTTTACCAGCTTTCTTCCAGAGTATGTATATATATATATATATATATATATATATATATCACTGAATTTCCTGTATTTCTCTCCCTGGTTCTCAATACTCAACTTCCTCTTCCTTAAAATTCTCTCCACCCTCTTACCTTGAGCCAAAGCAGAAAGAATAAGGAAGATGCTTTGAATAAAATGCGTTCAGTTCAATTTCTGTCTTTGTTTCCCCCATCTTCCTTTGCCAACATCAATAGCAGGTAACTATGATTTAAGTGTGTCTGAAGGAGACAGAGACCACAGAAGCTTGGTTAAGTGATGATTTATTTTTATCAGGGATTCAAGTGGCACCTTAAGATATGTTTTAAAGCAGAAACCTCTGTGCTCCCTAGAATTACATAAAGTGATATAAGTATTTTATATCCTCTGCCTATTGCCCAGCAGAGCTAACGTGAGTGAAAGGATTTATCAGAATAATAATTAATTTTATCTGAACACTGGGCTAATGGATGCCTTTCCTGTGAATCAGAAATCTCTGTTTACATGAAAATAAATGAATGAAGTAAGTTGAGGTGGTAAATCTAGACCAATAAGGTTAGCTGTTAAGGCAGTTCTGAAACAAAGCATTTCAGCTCTAGTAAGCAGACACACCAGCCCATGGCATTGTGTTTGGGATCTGCAGCTGAATATGGTTTTGAAGTGAACAGACAAAAGCAGTGACAGACTCAGAAGAACTAAACTACTGTAAACAGTGCTGAGGAAGGAAAGGGGCTGCCTTTTTATACCACTGGTTAATTATCAAAAGTGTATTTTGTATCCCCATTTTCAGAACTGGAACTGACAGTTAACATTTATATTTCAAAGCTTTAGAGATTCCCTGACTTTATAGGAAAGTCTGTTAGAAAGGGACAGATTCAATTAGCTAAATAGGCAGTCTGCCATTTTTTTTAGCTGATTCACAGCAAAAGAAGTTACTCTATTATTTAATTACTTTCAAAAAAGCAAAGATTTAAGGAAAAATCTGGAATCACTTATGGAAACTGAAATTGAAGCTAGAAAAAATTTACAAGAAACATCTTCTTCTATGGATTACATAGACACAGGAAGAGGAAAATGTAAAGGGTATTTGTGGGTACATAGTATCTCTCTGGGTGTATCATATAAAGTGGAGGGTATAGGACAGACAGGATGGATCATACTATAGGATGGGTCAGTCTCTTCCTCTGTACTTATTCCTTCTAGCTTCCCTTCCTATACCTTGAAATCCACAGTTCCACACCAATTTGGGTACCAACATGAAGGAGGTATTCAATCTTTGATGAAAAAGTAAATGAATGGATAAATGATTGAATAAAAATATCCACTGTGAAAAACTATCTTTTATAACAAGTTAGTGTTATACATTATATCCTCAAGATAAAAATACATGCTAAAGAAATGCTAATTTTATTTAAAGATTGTATTTATTTATTTGTCAGAGAGAGAGAGAGCACAAGCAGGGGGAGTGGCAGGTAGAAGGAGAAGCAGACTCCCTGCTGAGCAAAGAGCCTGATGAGGCACTTGATCCCAGGACCCTGGGATCATGACTTGAACCGAAGGCGGATGCCCAACCGACTGGGCCACCCAGGCATTCCAAAGAATGCTTATTTTATTTGCTAACCAAAAATGCTGATTTAAAAAGGTGTTTACTATGGCTGTCAAATCCTTGTTGATCTCTATAATTGGGATGAGTATCCTTGACCTTCTCCAAATTCCTCAATAGGCATCAAATAGGTACTTTAAATTTTTTGATTACCTTTGCTTTTATTTGTTTAAAAGTCATTAAGAAGTAAAATTTACACCTGTTTTATAATTTCATAACATACTTCTAGTGGGAAAGCAGTAGGACATTTTATTTTACAGGCTCTTTCATATTCATAAATGAGATTTATTTTATTTATAAGTAGTTATAAATATTTTGGAGAAAAATATGCTAACATATTAGTATATTCCTCTTGAATTTTATTTTATTTCACTTTTTCATCATGTCAGAGTTATTTATTTATTTTTTTTAAGAGAGCGTGTGCTCGAGTGGTGGGAGGAGGGGCAGAGGGACAGGAAGAGAGAGAATCTTAAGCAGGCTGCACGCCCTGGCTCCATCTGACCACTCTGAGACAAGATCATGACCTGAGCGAAAATCAAGCGTTGGACACTTAACCTACTGAGCCACCAGGTGCCCCCCATCACGTCAGAGTTTTAAATAGCACTACATGTATGTTCCATCATTGATTTTAAGATGTGTTATTTTTTCTAAAGGACTTCTAAACAAGAAGTGACTGAAATTGACAAGACTGAAAGAAAATGCCAACAAATATATTCAGTGGAGGATTCCAAGTAGGATTAAAAATTTTTGCCACTGAAGCCAGGGATGATCTTGAGAATTAAGCTAGAACTCAGTAATAAAATGCTTAGATATTGGGGACTTTTATTACCTTCCATAATCTTCAATATTAAGCAAAGTATCCTACAAAAACAGATATTATAGAAAGAATTATAGCACCTATATGAGATTAAAAAAGAAATACATGAGAGAACTACAGCTTGAGAAATGCAGGAATTATATATAGTTTTTGTATTGTGTAAAGAGCTCTGCTATAAGGTTATCTTAGATTTGTTTAGCACCAAAAGTTTTTAAGGATCTACAGACATTTGATTATTATAATGTGGGTAGTGTGGTAGGCAAATTGAAGACAGTTGAGATTCTGAATGTTTATATGACTTACCCAGGGTTACTGAGCTGGTAAATGGTAAAACAAGCATTAGAATTAAAATTCTGGGATGCCAAATTATACCACCTCCTTCACTACTATGCACGATCCAGGCAGGAGTCAAGTGAATGGCCCTTCACCCCAACTACAATGCCACCACCAGGACCATCAAAAAGAATCCACGTGATTTCTCTAAGTCCCTGTCACTTCTTTTCTCTGCCTCCCAGATTCCCTATCCATACGACCTGCATCTATCCTTCCTATAACAATGACAAGAAGCCTAACTTCTTCACCCTTCTATGAAAATTCTGTTCCCAGAAAGTATTACATAAATTTAGAAACTTTATGGAGAGTATTGTGAGAGGTTGATAGCTCACTAGCATCTGCCTTGTTCCATCTCCACAGACTAACAACCAACAAGCTCTGTTATGGAGAGTTTTCAAGGAATTTCTTACAACTATTGCACACAATGTGCAAGGAAATCTGATGGACAATTTACATATGTTTCTGAAATACATTGTGTTTCTGACATCATACAGGTAACATTATACATGCTTATTTAGCTTGGCATATTACTCTGATTTTCATTACTATCAAAGTCTTAGTTTTTTTTAAACTAGAACACAAATTCAGTAGGAAGACCAAATTACTAAGTTACTAGAAGTACAAGTACTTACATGGCAAAAGTGTACTTTTTTCTCTTAGACATTTCGTCACTTAAATATTACTTAATTTTATTGAAAATTTTATCATTTATTTTTAAAAGTATAGAAAATATATAGAAAAAAATGTTTCCCTCCCTACCCCAGACCCTCTAATTTTTTTGTTTGTTTGTTTTTTACAATCTGATAAGTAGCCAAACATTTATTATTTCAATTTGAATTAATTTTTTCTTGCTGAGATTGAACACCTATCTGCCCATATATTTTGGTTGTTTATTCTATTTTTTCAAATTTTTATTTAAATTCTAGTTAGTTCACATATAGTGTAATACTGTTTTTAGGAGTAGAATTTAGTGATTCATCACTTATATATAACACCCCCCATGCTCCACACAAGTACCCTCCTTAATACCCATCATCCATTTAGCCCATCCCCCACCCACCTCCCTCCATCATCCCTCAGTTTGTTCTCTACAGTTAAGAGTCTCTTATGGTTTGTTTCCCTCTCTCTCTCTTTTTTACCCCTTCCCATATGTTCATCTATATTGTTTCTTAAATTCCACATATGAGTGAAATCATATGATATTTGTCTTTCTCTGCCTGACTTATTTGTCTTAGCATAATACACTCTAGTTCCACCCACACCATTACAAATGGCAAGATTTCATTCCTTTTGATGGCTGAGTAATATTCCGTTGTGTATATATACCACATCTTCTTTATCCATTCTTTAGTCTATGGACATTTGGGCTTTCTCCATAGTTTGGCTACTGTTGATAATGCTGCTATAAACATCGGGGTGCATGTACCTCTTCGAATCTGTATTTTTGTATCCTTGGGGTAAATACCTAGTAGGGCAATTGTTGGATCATAGGGCAGTTCTATTTTTAACTTTTTGAGGAACCTCCATACCATTTTTCAGAGTGGCTGCACCGGTTTGCATTCCCACCAAAAGTGCAAGAGGGTTCCCCTTTCTCCACATTCTCCCCAGCACTTGTTGTTTCCTGTGCCGTTGATTTTAGCCATCCTGACAGATGCAAAGTGATAAAATGCATAAGTATTAATACCTTTCAGAAATATGCATGAGGAACTAATCCATTGAATATGGGTACCTCTAGTATTAATAATTCCTTTTTTATACACCGTTCCTTCTTTGCATCTTGTTATAAATCTTGCACTTTTTCCCACTTAAACTATCAGTGAGTATACAGTTACAAATTTACCTCTTTTCAACATTCTGCCATAATTTTTATTTCCATTAAGGTTATGCATGTATGTAGAGTCAGATTCACTGATTACAAAAATGACAATTCTTGCCATTTCTTGTTTGCCAGAGACAATCACATTAAGAATTCTAAGTGAATTCTCGTATTTATTTTTTTATCTCTAAATAACATGTTTATATTTCTACCACTTGATGTTTCAGTTCTAGGTATTATATACTGACTTTTCCCTTTGGAAGATAGGACTTACTGCTCTTTCATCCATACACCCTGCACCTGCCACACCCCTGCACTTGCAGTTGGCTATCCATCAAATATCATACTTTAGCTTGTATCAATATTCAGTGTTTTTATTACTATAGCAGTGTAAACAATACTCAAATCTGAACCATGAAGTATAAAATGGTTACTTTTCCTAGAAAATAAAATTGTCTTTTTTGGAATACTCAATTGTTCATGTACTTACAATGAATACAACCCAAAATACTCCCCCAATTATATAAATCTTCTCTCAAAACATCAAATAGAAATTTTATCAATTTGTCTTCCTGAAACATCTCTCCTGGAACTTTCTAGCCTGCTCCAATTGGGATAGGTTTCTCCCTAGTTTGGCTGCATAGTATTTATTTTGAAACCTTACTCCAATAGCATTCTATTGGGGATGGGTGGCTCCTTTATCTTTTTATTGTGTTGGATCCCAGTGGTAGTTTTTTTTTTTTAATTCTCTTATTTTGGTGGGGTACAATCTCCAATAAACTCCTGAGAAAAATTTCTTGAGATGGAAATTTCAAATACCTTGCATATCCAAAAAATATATCTTATTCTAGCTGAATTCTTAGAACTAATTCGGCTAGATGTGGAATTGGGAGTTGGAAATTATTTTTCCTCTGAATTTTAAAGACAATTTTCCATTGTTTTTCAGCTTCTAGTGTTGCAATTGAGAAGAATAATAGCATCCTAGTTCTCAATCTTTGTCATGAAATTCATGGTTTTCTTTCTAAAAGTTTATAGAATCTTTTTTGTCTCTATTTTCTAAAATTCTACAATCATGAGCCAATCATGTGCCTTAACGGCATATTTCAAGTCTGGAAACTCATGGGAATTTTTCTTGAATTATTTTTTTGATGGTTTTCTTCCTGGTGTTTTCTTCAATCTCTTTTGCTAGATTTCCTGTTATTCAGATGCTGGATTCCTAGACTATACTTCTAATTTTCTTACCTTTTTTTTTTTTTTTACATAATTTTCCTTTTTTTTTTTTTTTTTTTTTTGCCTTTTTACTCACTTTTCATGTACTCAACTTTATCTTCCAATCTTTCTATTGAGTTTTCCAAGGGCTTTTTATGTTCCATGTATTTCTTTCTTATAGCTACCTGGTTTTGTTTCTCAGATACCATATAGTTGGATTTTACTTTGCTTGTTTCTTAGATACAATATAGTCAGTTTTTACTTTGCATGGTAATAAAGAGTTATAAAAATGACCAGACAAGCAAAAACCATGCAAAGCAATCTTATTGATCAATGGGGGGAATGACAATTGTTCTGTGAACTTTAACAACTTTTTCAAAATACTAAAACTCGTACTGTAAGTTTTAAATATATAGGGAAATAATAAAACAGTAAAACTAATACTTCCTAGGACGCCTGGGTGGCTCAGTCAGTTAAGTGTCTGCCTTCTGCTCGGGTCATGATCCCAGGGTTCTGGGACTGAGTCCCACATCGGGCTCCTTGCTCAACAGGGAGCCTGCTTCTCCTTCTGCCTGCAGCTCCCCCTGCTTGTGTTCTCTCTCTCTGACAAATGAATGAATAAAATCTTAAAAAGAAAAAAAAACCTAATACTTCCTTAAGATGCTGTGATTTAAAGCATTAAACACATTGAAAATTGAAGTGTTCTCTTTCTGGAAACAATGTTTGCTGCCTTCTCATGGTATAACTTACAAAACGAAATGAAGATTTTTTCCATGTCCTGGTGAATTGTCATACTCCTTTCTAAGTTTGGATCAGCTTCCATACATTTATCTTTTGTGCTTTTTGTGTCATGAAATATCTCCAACAGCCATTTAAAGTGATTATTTTGATGGTATCACTTCCTTTCAGACATCTTCATCCTTTTCATAACAAACACTTATATTCATATAAAATATTTGCTAATTATGATTTCCAGTTGCTTTAACCAACCCTTGGAATCTAGATGCAAATTTTATGGCAGCCTCCTTTTCTGCTCTATCAACTTCACAAGATAGCATAGCATTAATCAATTCATACCAACTTTTGAAACAATCAAACTAGCATTTATTGGCAATAAAAGTTTATTCTTCCATTCCCTTGTAATTACCTTTTTTAAAAAAAAAATATGGCAACTAACATCAACACTTACCTGAATGCTAGCCAAACTAATTTTCTTTAATTACAGTCTTCAATCCAACCATAAGCCTCTTTCTGCTCCCAGTGCAATTTAAAATAAAAGATGTGGAAGCAACTTTACCTTACTTTTTATATTCAATGGACTTCCTCAATATGGTTCCTGCAGCACCTTCCTGCCTTGCTTTGCTATCACCATTTTCTCATATGCAATTTTACTTCCTGTCTTACCATCTTTCGTTTTATTGCTGCCTTACATCTTTGTTGGGCAATTTCCTCTTCACTATCCATTCTGGAAAATGCTGCATGGGTTTATCAATGGGAGACAAGGAGGCCACATAACTATAGACTTTGCTCTCTGTGCATGAGCTAACAGACATGCAGTGACCAATCACTGATAGACTTTGAAAGAAGTGATATGATTGGATAATGCTCTTCATTAGAAGTGATATGATTAGATAATGCTCTTCTGTGGGCAGAAGAGCTAACAGAAAAGCTTGTATTCTATGCTAACAGAAAAGCTTGTATTCTATGCTATTTTCCACAGTTAATATATTGTGGTAACTGAAATTTGAACTGCATCACCAGGAGACTGGTATTATAACAAAACTGTGTCACTGATATTCATGGGTATTAGAACCACACAAATGAGAACTGCCCATGTATCGCTTAATTCAACAAAGGAATTAATGATAGTATTTAAACTGCTTTCCCTGTACACTCATTGTTTCCTCCAGTTTACTTTTTTCCATATTAGTTTGTCTATCTGTTATTTGCCTGTTTCTTTTTTATTTGTTCTGTTTTCTGCTTGGATTTTAGAGCTTTATCTGATCCGCGCATATGTAAGAGTGGGCACTAAAATCTCAGTGGTAGAGCTTATTAACGTGGCCCTTGCTGCTGAGTGATCTGGCCAGGCCATTTCTTAGAGAGTAGCCAATTTTAATGTTTTTAAGTCTTATCTTTTGGTATGGCCAGAGTCCCCAGAGAATACTCTTCACATGTCCTTTCTGAAGAGTATACACCTTGCTACCTGTCTCCTAAAAGTTTAGTGCAGTCAAGAAGGCCTGTTTTCTGTTTACTCCCATATTTTCATCTTTGTGCCTTTAGTCTCAACCAGGTCAGCCCAGAGACACTCTGTTTTAGTCTCTTCAAAGAAAATGTTCTCCCAGGGTGAAGGATGGGCAGTCAGACCACTTGCTGTTATGAGCCCCATCTTCCTTCTACTTCCAAAAGTCCCTTATGTCCCCAGTTCCAGAGCTTACTTATGCTATAAATTGTGTCACTTCTTGACTTTCCCTGTTGCTAGTTTAGGATTCAGCTTTTCCTATTCACTTACCACCTATCTATCTGCTTTCTAGTTTTCTAAATGTGGTTGCAATTTTTTTCCCTGTTTCTTTGTCCTTGTAGGTTTATGGTTCTTAAGATAAAAACCTTATTGTCATTTTAGTTTTTATGGGGGAGAGAAAGGTATGTAGTCAATTCCTCTTGATTTGAAGCTTCTCATTTTAAAAATATACCAGTGGGTATTTTTTAATATCCTGTACTGGATCTTTAACCAAAGTAAAGTATAAAATTCAACCTAATATATGGATAGGAGATGATAAAGGTATATACTTTTTTATTCTTTTCTTAGTTTGCCTTAACAGAATAAAAGATTTGATGTTTCTTTCTGTTACTTTTCTTCTAGGGAGGTCAACAAAGGCTTTATCATTTGTCTGTCATTGATCTTTATGTTTTCATTATCATAGCCATATAAAAGCAACCATAAATATTGTAAGAACACTTTGTATAAGTGATTTATAACACTTTCTTGAGATGGCTTCAGTAGCCTTATTCAGCCACATCTCCCAGCATTTTTAATAACCCTCTTAATACATTCTGTCATCCCCATCTGTTTTGATTTAATGTTGATGATCCAGGCGCACTGTGCGGCAAGAAGCCATCTGATCACTCCAGTCCTGTGTTATGTGTGCATTCAACTCAAGGTATTTTCAGAGAGGGCACGTAAAACTGCTATTGTTAAATTATATCCAGTTTACTAGGTTTCTCCTGGGTAGCTTCCGTAGGACTTTGGAAAATTAAGCATTAGACATGCTCATACGAAATCACATCACTGCTTTTTAAAACCAGTTCAATTTAACCTGCCACTAATTCCCTAACTGGTAATTCTCTGACTCTATCCCTAGGGAAAATATATTGAACACAGCCGAAGGTTAAGGCAGGGGAGTACAGTGAGACAAGGAAGCAGCCAATCAGATGGCGAGGGTCTAAAGATCTGATGCCTCCAGGCAAGCAGCACCACGCTGAGCTGGTTAGTCTCCTTTTATTGCAGATGAACATCACATACATGTCGTAAATGCTCCCTATGTTGGCAGCATCCACCAAGCAGACCCTGTAGCTAAGAAGAGTGGGATACATGCCCAAGCAACTCATTCTGTACAGCGGCTGACAAGACAACGATATTCCTGTGCTGGAATGTTCTCATTCAAAGGTATCGGTTCTTTTTCATTGAGTTGCTATATTTCTTAAGAATTTCGGACAGCAGAGATGCTGGTGCTGGAGAAAGATCTCTCTGCTTTCTAGTAATGCTTTGTTCCTGTTCTCAGTCTAAATGCAAGCCTTTTAAGATGGTTAACCTCTGGGGAAGCCGGTAATAAGCAGAATAAAGGAACACTTTACATTGCTTAAGCTGACTGTGCACAGACCCTTTATTAGGACAGACTCTTTGTTATTGTTGCTATTGTTCCAAAGGTAAGCTGGCTAAAAATGCAGCTTCAAATCATCACATTCTGCTACATAGATAACTAAAGAGACCCAGGGAAAGAACTGGGGGCGGGCAGCAGGTAGGGGGGGCTATATGTCTTAAAGGTTACTGCAATTTATCTAGCAATCTACCAGACGCAGAGAAAAAGAGGGCCACAATTGCCGATCTAAGGTTAAAAAAAAAAAGAGAATTTTGTCAGTATGAAGATTCCTGTATGCTTTAGACACAAGTTTTATAAAAAATGAACACTTTGCATATTCTCCTCATGCTTAATGATTAAAATACCTTAATTATCATTTATTACTGACAGCTGGTGTAATCGTCCAGAAGTCATCAGCATATTAGGAGCTCTTGTTTTAGTTGCCAAGGTAATTGAAAGGATAATTTAATATGTTACAGAGTAACAAAGACTCATGAGAAACATATTGCATTAGGTGAGGCATGAGATTGCTTTGTGAAGCATTTATTTTTTTAGAGTGAGTCCCTTCTTTTGTCTCTCCTCTGGATCAATTATCTGTTAGAAGGAATAGATAAAACAGGGGCTTCCATCACGTACCATATATTTAGACTAACATTATTATTTGTTTTGTATATTAGGCAAGATTTAATGTATGTCTAAGACATTAAATAGCTAGTCATATGGAAAGGTTTCGCTGGCAAGTTGTTCATTATCCTCCACGGGACATTTGAAATCACACATCAGTGGGCTGTCAATGGTGGCCTGAATGAAGTCAAATAAACTGTTGTCCCAGGGAGCAGAAATGATTGCAAGGAGTGCTTGCTTCATTTTCCAGTTCTCTCTCAGAAGCATGGCCCATTACAATTCTAATCTTCGTAGCGAATGATCAAGTCTAACTTTTTCATATTACATCTCTGAAAGGTCTCCAAGTAATGTAGAGTCTTTGTATCATTATTTTTTAAAAGAGGAAATTTTAAAGCATTGATTATGGCTTCTAAATTGCCAGGTCATTTATTTATTAATTACGGACTGTAGAGCTAAATACAATTTACCTCTGTAATGTCATCAATTTATATTTTGATACCCTTTGTGATTTTCAGTTTCTCTAAATATTTATAAGGTGCATGATTTTATTTATAAAATATGTAAGCAAATAAAATACATATAGCTAATATTTGAAAATCACTATTTAAACGTGAAAAGTCACTATTTAGTTATATGTAATGTAAGTCATTATAATAAAGCAATATAAAAATTAAAATCTTAGCTTTACAATTTAAAAATCAACTACAAAATAAAAATAAGATTTTTTTTCATATATGTATTATTATTGCTTTCTAGCTATGTTTAAAAGACATTGTTTTGGAGACTGTAAAACTAACCAATTAATCGGTTGGACGTAGGGAGTTCATTTGCAACTTTGATGAATGGTAACGGGAATATAGGAATTAATATTATTCTGCAAAAGAGAAGACGGAAGGATAGTATCTTGTAATTGAACCATAAGAAGTATTCTTACACCTGAGATGATGTAAAATTTATTTCTATAAAAAGAACAGGCAAAATGTAATCTTAGAAAATAAGGTTAGAGTTGATAAAGCATTTTGGGACAGCAAGATACTGGTTAAAAGAAATGAATTGAAGCGAAAGAAGGGGCCTTTCCCTCTGAGGCAGGGCAGGGGTAAAATAACCAACTGAGATTGGATTTTGGCACGAGGCAGAGCTGCTGAAATCCCTGCACTACCACCTCCTCCCTGCAGAACACGGGGAGATTAGCCCTACCTGGCTGGCTTGGGAGTTAGGAGTCCCCATAATTGTAAGTAGTTTGTGTCAGTATGAGAAGGATGTAATTAAAAAGGTATGATATCAAAGTCGATTCCTACCTCCCTGGGGCTGGCTGGGTGTAGACAGGATTACTCCTTCCACTTAGAAGAGGGAGTTGATCATAGTTGGAAGCCGGAGAAAAGGCCCATTAGTTCATCGCTGCCCCTCCCCCCATGCCCTCCATTCTCTTCCATCTCTTCAATAATGTCTACACTTCTGCCTCTGGAGAGCACCGCCTTCAGTGTACGCTTTGAATCTTATTTAAATGCAAATAGCCTTGGCAAGGCTACTTTAAGGTATTATTACACCTTGGTCTTCTGGCAGGCCCTGAGAGCAGATGCTGATAAAGGAATGCTGAGTAGGAGAGAGATTTTAAAAGGGGGTTGGGGGGGGGGGGGAGGTGCGGGGAGGGAAGCCAGTTCCAGCAAAAGGGATGCTATTGAGAGAGGAAGAGCTAATTGGAGATTCTAGAGGCTGGGAAACATATCCTATCATTCTGAGTTCACTTAATAAATGCCTACAGAGAGACCAGGTCAACTAGGAACATAGAATTAGGCTGTGGGTCCAAAATAAAGTGGAAAGCCTAGGCAGCAATCTTGGTGGGAAACATGATGCATACAGATGTTGTTTTTCCTGGTCACCTGTGAGGATGTTTGTTCAAGTAGTGACTTCACCTTGTTCTGAGGAAGGACTTACTTACTGACTTGAAGGCGAATAAACAAAGGTTAAAGGAAATGAAATCTAAGGGACAGAGCAAAATTTTCATATTTATGGCATAAAAACTTTTGCCAGGGTGCATGTGAGGAGATCACGTGAAGGATGACTGTTGAAAACTAAGCTCAACTTCAGTCTACAGAAAGAGCATCAACATAGCCTCTGAGCAGGGACGCTCTTCACGTCTGCGTAGTCTTCCAACCTCTCCCCACTCAACGCAACTCAACTGCACCTCCATGATTTTCTCAAACTTGAAACTACTCCCATTTGCGGCTATGCTCCCACCTGTTCATGAGTGACTCTATCTAGAGGAGGCTTTATGCTACTTGACACTCAATATTTAGGACGCAGCCCAGACAGCGTGGTTAATGGGACGGTCCTGATACTTGAGAGGCCATCTCCACCCACTGGTCAGTGTCTGGTACATTTAATGTCATTGAGAAGCAAACACCTCTGGAAAAAATAACACTATGAAAAGCTATTTTCACTTTTCTCTTCTACCACTTCTAATATTCTGCCTTCTTCTCATGGTTTTGGGGATGTTTGTTTCCTTCACCAGATTGGAGTTCTTCCAGGAAAAGGATAGAGTCTGACTTCAAATTTTACCATTGCCTAGCAGAAGGCCTGTCACGTAGAAAATATTACGTAAATATTTGTTCAACTTATTAACACAGTTCATTTCCCAAGGAGCTCATCGATGTATGTACATTGAACTACCAAGCTACCTGATTACATGAAGGATAAAGTGGCCAAATTAATAACCTCAATTTGACCTCACAATAAAATCTATAAATTAGGAAAAATTTACTTTTGTTCAACATCTCTCAGCAGCCTCGGGTCAATGTATCCTGGCACCCTCTGGGTACTGCTGAGTCTAGGGAACCGTGTTCATGCCCAAGCCAATCTGATACGTCCACACTGATAAAGTAATAGCTCACTCTCATTAGCGTAGGAGACAAGCCCAGAATTCGCAATGTCAGGGGGGGCTGGCAAGAACAGCTGCAGAGGGACACCAGAAGTAGTGTCCTCTACTGGGAGGTGGGGGGTGCTCCTCAGGGGGACAAAGGGCAGGGTCTACAGAGCAGCATCATGAACCTGGCAGCAAGCGAGTGGCTGGAGTCAGATGAAGGACCTCTGGAGTGAGCCGGGGTGAGCAGCTGCACTCTAATCATCAGAGAATACATAAAGCCACTCTTCAGACATTGTAGGAGCAGTCCTCATTCATCACTCACAGTTCTGTAAGCCTTTCTTAGGCCTTTCTGAAATCCGTGTCAAGGACAAAGAAAGGAAGCCAAGTGTGCGTTTTCCTTAGTATGTCTGAGGTGGTGAAGTGATGGTACCTCCCCGCTCACAACCAAGGCCGTGTTATTATAAAATCTAAGGCAGGCTGTGGAAAACAACGCAGTTATTCTGCTGGAATGCTATCAAAAACGCTGTCTTGTTTTGTTTTCATATGATGTCATTAAGGGATCATTGGAAGGTGGTGTCTGGGTTTTTGATCTACATGTGAGTAATCAATCAGTCTAAGATACTATCCTTCCCATCCCTCTTTGAACTCTACCATTAGAATTGTTCCTACCGGCAGACACAGGGAAACATTGGTATGTTCCTTCAGTGGACATTCAGCTTCCTCTTGAACCATCTGGGGACGCTAGTTCATTCATATTTTGTTTACTGAGACATTCAAGCTCCCTCCCCCCAACACCATAAGAAAAACCACCATGGTGCATATCACTGTACAATTTCTGACCCATCTCTCTTAAGCACACTCAGTCTGTTTTTAAAGGAAAGATAAGCAACGCTAATAAAAAACAGACGCCCGATAAGTCAAAATGTGTATTAAAAATTAAAAGTAGTGTTCCCAGCATGGTTTTTCTTTTTTTTAAAGATTTTATTTATTTATTTGAGAGAGAGAGAGAGAGCACGAGCATGGGAGAGGCAGAGGGAGAGGAAGAGGTAAAGGGAGAAGCAGATGCCCCGCTGAGCAGGGAGCCCAACTCAGAGCTTGATCTCAGGATCCTGAGATCATGACCTGAGCCCAAAGCAGACATTTAACTGACTGAGCCACCACCCAGGCGCCCCCGCACCATGGTCTTTTTTTTTTTTTTTTAAAGATTTTATTTATTTATTTGAGAAAGAGAATGAGAGAGAGAGAGAGTACATGAGAGGGGGGAGGGTCAGAGGGAGAAGCAGACTCCCTGCTGAGCAGGGAGCCCGATGCGGGACTCGATCCCGGGACTCCAGGATCATGACCTGAGCCGAAGGCAGTCGCCCAACCAACTGAGCCACCCAGGCGCCCGCACCATGGTCTTTCTTAAGGCTCCAAATATGCGTTTTAATAATCATTACTGCGGGCCACATTATTGGGCACACAGGCATGCTAGGTAAATATTTGAGTTGAATAAAGAATCTCTGTAAGGTAACTTATAAAAACTGTCACCAAACTCTCAGCCTGTGCATTAATATAGAGCTTCTATAACCCACCCTGATCTCTTCTTTTACTAACTATGGCAAGCCATAACTTTTCCCCTTGATTATAGTTCTTCTAAGAATTTATACTTTACCTGCCTCCAGTTTCATTTTATTCTTCAGCCTGGGGATTGCTTTTCTAATTCATTATCAAAGATGGGTTGAGTTTTGAGCTATAGACTGATGTTACTTTAAAATATTTATTTTCAAAATATTTCTGATAGCACCCATTACCACTCGAAGCAAGAACTCTTTGTTCTCTTCCTCTTTTCTTCTTGCTCTTCAATTCTTATGGTTAGAAGATGGAGACCCTCCATAACTTGAGTTTATGTGACGCAATGTCAGTAAGCATTTTGAGAATGCTGATGTCCCCAGTTATATTTCCCAAATAGCTCTCAGATCCACCAATTTCTTCGGATTTCCCATTATCTTTGCTTAGACTCCTACACCTCTCACCAGATTACTACGTTAGATTTTAATGGGCTTTTCTGCTTCTCATGGGCTTTCTTTCTTCAGTCTATTCTCCACACTCCTGCAAAGTTATGATGTTAAAAAACAAATTTGTTCACATTATTCCTTTGCTTATGACATGACAGAGTGCCACTTCTCACTAATTTAATCCAACCCCTTCCAAAATGTGGTATAATAGAGTATGAACTTTGCAATCAAGTGGACCTTTGTTCAGATCCTGACTGTATCATTTTTAGAGTTGGAACTTTGATTTTCATATCAACGAAATAAGAGTGATGTCTATCTACCTTGTATTTCACTTGAAGTTTAAATAGGACAATGAACGTCAAGTATCTATGATGCCATCTGTCACAGAATAGGCATGGAATCATTTAGAAACAGTTCTTTCTGTTCCAGATTAAGTCCAAATGCAATACTTGGCATAGATAGCATAGAGGAGAGTTCTGCTATCTCATACAGGTCTACCTTAGCAGCCTTACCTCCTGCCCCTACCAATGCACTGGCTCCTTCTCCAGCCTTATTCTCTAGCTGTACTTGGAGTTCTCAAACTCTATGCTGTGTTAGTCTGCATTGCACTGTTTGCCTTTATACATGGTGTTGCTTCCTTGACATGAAATGCAGCCTTTCTCCCTTCTCCCATTCTCAGAAATCTCCTCTTCATCGTTAAACCCACAGCTCAAGAATCATATGCTTCTGCTCACTGATATTCTTTATACCTTATAACAAGATATCTAATATTGATGATCCTTTCTATCTGCCAGGTGCTCTTTTAAGTAAGCATTTTACACGTTATCTAATTTAATACTGAAATTCATTATTCTACTTAACACAATATTTGGTTTGTCTTCCCCACTACATTTTGAACTACTTGAGTATAAGAAAACATGATTACCATAGCTCAAATGAGTGAATGAATGAATAAAGAGCAAGATAGATGGGTGGAAAAAGGGAGGACTACTGTATAGGAGGAGATATGAAACTCTTCGCTGAGATGGGCCAATATTTTAGGGAGAAAGCTATAATAAAGCCCAGGAATTTTAGAGAAGATACTGTGTCAACAAATAAACACAAGCAAAGCAAAACAAACTTAAACCATAATGGATGATGGGGATTGAAGAGGTAAGTACAGGTTAAGTACAGTTGGTCTGATAAGAAACATTAAAAGTAAGAACAGAGAGGCTAAATCAGAGAATTCCTGAAGAAAGAGTCTAGGGCTGCATTAAGTATGGATTTCAGTTTCCAGAGAAACTAGCCAGAGAGATCTAGATAGAAAAAGAACTAATCATTTCTGGAATTAATAGTCATGTGTTCTGATCAGCACTTCCTTAGTGCTAGGGCATATGCTAAGCATATTAGGTAAAATGACTTATTTAAACTTACTTTTAAAAAACCCAAGAGAAGAGGGATTTTGTCATTCCCATTTTATAGACAAGGCAACAGAGTGGGGGCCGGGCTTATCTAATTAGAAAGCTTGGATTTGAAGCCAAGTTTGCCAAACTCTAGTGCTCAGACCGTTTATTACTCTGCTCTTCTGGCTCCTCAAGTAAACTGAGGGAGATGGCTCAGGTAAGCAAAAAGGTGAATTACTTTGGAAGAAAAAACATGCCATCGTCCCCAAAGTTTGGAACTAGAGGAAAATAAAAAAAATTTTGATTTTTTGAAAACAAAGGGAACTGAGATAGTGGAGGAGACAGTCTTCCATTCCATGTCGAACTCATTGAGGACTGTGGATTTCTCTCCCTACAGAGCATATCCCCTAAGAGTCTCATTCCTGGGGACACTGAAGACTAACCACATACATGGATTGCATTCCTCTAGATGAGGGAGTAATGAGGGGATGGCAAGGGAATTCAAGAAAACTAAAAGGGGAAAAGCTATGAATGCCAGGACCATGAGCTTTGGAGGCAAAAATCCTTGCGCCTTTGACTCCATATTTACCATGCATGTGTAACTTGGAAAACAGGGTAGAAATTGGGGGAGTGACAGTGCCAAGTTACAGCCCAGGGACCCACATGTTGGGTTACTGCCCCGGGAGAGGTGTCTGAGTTTATCCCGCAACACAGACAGTCATTGATGAAGATGATTTCTGGAGTCAGAGCAATCCAACAGGCCATAATTCTGCATTTCATGTAATTGAATTACATATATTTTATCTGTTTGATAAAATAAAAGAGCTAACTGGACTTTTTGGGAAGGTTTTATTACCTTATTCGGCACTATACATTTCACATTTTAGAGATGTATGCTGTAAAATATGTCCTGTTGACAAAATTAGGTTCAGATGTACATTAAGTGTTAAATTTCTCCTGTTGATATATTTTTGAAAGAATGAATCCATTATTTCAAGAAGGGGGAATAAGATGAACGAAAAGATGGAAGTTTGTTTTGCTTTTCATTTTGTTTGGTTTGGTTTATATACCCTTTGCTGACATTTTGATTGGAACACTATCTACCAAGGGAAAATATTTTGAAACATAACTGCTCCAAGAACGCCATACATTGATTTTTCTGCAATTCATATGTATATCTAACTCTCATCTCAGGTTTTATGCCTCATGCGTTTTCGGATTCTTTCAGATAGCTAAACTTACAAAATTATTTGTGGGTTTATTGCTCTTTTCAACCCATCTCTTCTTTCTCCATTCTCAGCCACTGCTTTAATTCACACTTGATTTTGTTGTTGTTCACATTATGGCCACACCCTGTAGCAGATCTCTGGGCCCACGCCCTTCAACCTCTGCCTACAAGCCAGCATTCTCTTTCTAAAATGCAAATTTACTCGTGATAGTAACTTCCTTCAACTTTTTGAGATAGCTCTTTGTCTCAGGATAAAGTCCAACTTCCCTCATGGGTTACAAAGTGTTTCTTAATCATCTCTCAGTCTGTGAGATTTTCTTCTAATTACCTCTGCACCCCCTCTGTCTATTCCATACATTTTGAACTACTCATAGGTTGCCAAACATATCTTGTTATTTCACCACCCCAAGCCTTTCTGGATCCCACCACTTCTACCCGGAGCATTGTCCACACCTCCATCCTGCCTCTTGCCTACTCCTCTCCCCAACGCCTCCATTTTGCAGTGTCACCTGGTATAGCAATCCTCTGCTCATTCTTTCCATTGCTCACATACTTAACCAGCATGGATTAGAGGTCTTTCCTCTAATCTCAGCACCCAGTTAATATTCTTAATATATGGGCCATGTTTTATTTAGGTATGCCTGGTTCTCAGTAAGGGTTTGTTGAATGAATGAATGAATGAGTGAATGAGAAAAGCAAGAATCCTCTAAAATGAAAAGTACAAACAAAAAAAAAATTTCTATAAAAATATCATAAATGAAACACTATAAGAGGATCTGTAGATGAAATCAAATCAACTTTTAAAGATTTGCCAAAATTGTGCAATGATGAGGAAATAACTTGGGATTTGAACTTTCATCATTTTTCATTCTTGCTGTAAAACATTGCCCATTAAATTAGGTCCCTCCGACCCAACCTGAGTCAAAATTTTGAAGACATAGTGTAAGAAAATTTGCTAATTAACATGGTATACCTTTTAGGTGTTGATAATCTTGGCTATACACTTGATGTGGCTTCCACATTTATCTAACGTTATTCTGTTAGAAGAAAACTGATGGGTTCAGAAACTTCTCAAAATGGTCAACTTCTCCCTGCAATAGTCACTAGTTGGACAGAATCAAATAGGTAGGTTAAGCCTCTAAGTAATCATGGTGCTGTTGTGGCATTTATCCTAAATAATTGCTGGAGATCAATATTCTATTTAATGTTCAGGACTCCTTTCCAAATCAACTTTTGACTTTTGAGTAAAATGTGGAGAACAGTGGCATATATGGCCACTTTGTTAAATATGATTCATAAGCTCCAAAGGTCCCCAGAGCACTAACAATCTTACAGGTGAAGCATCTTTGAAAGCCTTGAAATCAGGGCCTTTTGCCCCATGGATTGTTAGTGGCTGCATTTGAGGAATTCAGTAAGAGGGTGATCTGTAACAGATGTTTGACACCACTGTTGATGGTGGTACTAATCTTACACTCACCTGAGCCATAGGATTAAAGGGAAAACACATGGTTTCATGATTGCTGGATTTACCATCATATTTGTTGGCCTTCCAACAACTTTCATGAAATTCACAGAATCACACTTCTTTATACTTGTCTTCGTTTCCCAAGACATAAAGTCACTTGATCTGTTTAGTGACAGCTTTCAATGAAGCTTCACACACATGTGTTGCAGAACTCTTTTGTGTGCCTGCCTTTGCTTGTTAAATATTTATGACTTTGTGCCACATTTCAGTTTTTCTATAGTGTGAAAAGTGTAAATGAGTCAAAAGGGCTATGTGATCTATGTGATTTCTGCACTATGCATTGCGGATCCAAATTTTAGACATGCTATGTCTTTATCATATTTCATTGTGTTTATTTATGCTATGACTTTATTGTATTTTACTATATTATACAAATTCATAACTTGGACTCATTTGTTAGAAATGGAAGATCATGCAATCCAGATCTCTTGAAATGAAATGAAATTGAGACTCAGTCTATGTAGGCATTTAAATGACTTGGTCAACATCATATACCTATTCACAGAAATGTAAGTGTTGAAACCCAGATCTTGATGCTCCCAAGCCAGTATCTACACAATGGCTTTATTTTTGTACCAATATCCACATTTGGGGCCCTCAAATACATTTCATGCCAGTCACTTATTAGAATTTACAGCAGGTTTGGAAAAGGAGAGTAGATGGTTGTTTGAGTAATATTACAGGATAAGGAATTTTCATAAAATGGTTCCTAATAAAGAGTGTAGAATGACAAATGTAAGTGGTATATAGCCTTGGTGGGTGATTTTCTAGAACACCATCATTAGCTTTTTTTAAAAAAATATTTATTTACTTATTTAGAGAGAGGGAGAGAAAGAGAGTGGGTGAGGGGAAGGGGCAAAGGGAGAGAGAGAGAAGCAGACTCCCTGCTGAGCACAGAGCCTGACCTGGGACTCGATCCTAGGACCCTGAGATCATGACCTAAGCCAAAATCAAGAGTTGGTCGCTCAACCAACAGAGCCACCCAAGAACTCCATAGAACACCATCATTAGCTTTGTTTCAACATCTTCACATTCAATATTCAAACAGTCAACATTTCAAACAGAAAGGTTGAAAGAATGACACATCAAATATGCACTACCTACATTTAATCATCAACATTTTGCCATATTGCTACATCCCCATCCATGTGCATTTTGAAGAAGCATTTGAAATTGAGCTGTAGATATCATGATTTCACTCCTGGGTATTAGATATCCCAAGAACAGGACATTATTCTACATAGCCTTAATTCCACAACACAGCTAAGAAAATTCATAGTCTTCTAATATTGTCTAATGTCTATTTCATTTCCAAACTTCTTTAATTGTTCCTTTTTAAATTATTTCATTCTTTTGTTCTTTAATCAGGTTATATTTGAGGCTCATGCATATAGTCTCTATTTTTTATTTTTAAAATTCTTTTTTTTAAAGATTTATTTATTTATTTATTTTTAAAGATTTTATTTATTTGACACAGAGAGAGCAACAGCGAGAGAGGGAACATAAGCAGGGGGAGTGGGAGAGGGAGAAGCAGGCTTCCCGCCGAGCAGGGAGCCCGATGCGGGGCTCGATCCCAGGACCCTGGGATCATGACCTGAGCCAAAGGCAGACGCTTAACGACTGAGCCACCCAGGTACCCCTTATTTATTTATTTGAGAGAGCACACAAGCAGGGTGGGGGGGCAGAGGGAGAGGGAGAGAGAATGTCAAGCAGACTCCCTGCTGAGCATGGAGCCAATGGGGCTTGATCCCAGAAACCTGAGATCATGACCTGAGCCAAAATCAAGAGTTGGCCACTCAACCTATTGAGCCACCCAGGTGCCCTCCATCTAGTCTCTATTAATCTATTGTATTCCTCCCAACTATTTTTCCCTGTGACACTGACTTTTTGAGGAAAAACAAGCCAGTTGTCTTATAAAATGTCCCACAATCAGAATTCATGTGGTTGTTTCACTGTGATGATGTTACCTTGTTTCTCATTCCCTTTATCTCCTATAAATTGAAAATTGGTTCTTACAGCTTGCATAGATACTGTTTTTGGCAAGATTTTGTCTTAAATGATGCTTTATATGCCATTATATCTGGAGGCACATGTTTACTTCCATGATGCCAAACTTCAACAAGGCTACATTTGATTTTTTTGACTACGGTGGTGACTGACAGATCATCCCATTACAAAGAAAGGTTTCCCTCTTTACAATCATTAGGTACTCTAAAGGGTAGTAATCTGTCACTGTGTGGAATATCTTGTTCCCCAAATAACCACTAAGTTTGTCCACTCTGAAATGGCCCTAAACAACCCAAAGAGCTCTCCTGGGTATATCTTTCCTGAATGTGTTCAAGTAGTGATTTATGAAAGGAATTATTTTCACTAGAAACACCATTAATCCAATTCCATTCCATCAGAAGAAGTGTCAAAAGCCTCCTAAAAAATATTGTTGAATTAAACTGTCTATATTATACCAGTTAACTGGAATTTCTTTTCTCTTGACCTAATTATTAAATATACCACTGTCTGTTCATCATCTAGGTGTTGACTATATTTCTTCTGTTACACTCCCAGAAATAATTAGAACATTTTGGGGAGCCATGACCTCTTCTTCCGGCAATTCCCTTAGAATATGAACCACTACAAATTGTGAAGGAAGATCTAAGATGAAGACACACATTGTCTCTTTCCCTATCTATTATAAACTCCCTAAGAACAAGAACCAGAATTCTGATTGCTTTTGGAATCAAAGCAGGGGCACAGATGGAAATTATTCTAGGTAAGAACATGAGAACACATTGTCCTGAGGGTTAGGAGTCAAGAAAATGAAACTGGGGAAATGTAGTAACTTAAATTCAGGCAGTACTCTACCTGAGAAAGAGAGAAGGTGTTTTGCTAAGCTGTGGGGACCTGCAGTCCCAGAAGCTTCCACAAATTCCCTCTCCTATCAGCATTTCAAAGTTATATGCAAATTCCAAAGAGAAGAAAGAGGACGTTTTGTCAGTATCTTGCTTAATTTCTTTGAGTTGTATTTTTCTTATATGCAAAAGAAATAATTTGAAGTTTATGATCCCTAACATTCTTTCCACCAGAACAACTAGATGGATCCATGGACCTGGAGGGTGTTAAGATCTGAGGTGAGGCTGGAGAAATGGGTACAATTTGTGCAAGTGTGAGGAAAGGTGAAAGGAGGACGGACCAGACCCGGGAGAATGTGAGCTGAGTCAGAGAGGAAGACAGAAAATGAATGTTTCAAGGGTAGAGAGGATGCCATTTACCTGGGAAGTAGGCTTTGTTTGAGAAAATCATGGAAAGTAAGCTGGAAAGGCACACAGGACTCTTCATTTGTTCAAGATTTTTGAGGGCCTACTATTTGTCTAGACATAGAGGCTCCGGGGATAAATAAGACAAAGAACCTGTCCTTATGGAGATAACATACTGGTGGGAGAAGACAGATAATAATCATATAATCAAAAAATGCTATCTCACAGCCCTATAACATAATGGCTAAAAGGGCAGGATTTGGAGCCAGATAGCCTAGATTCAAATCCCACCTCGTCAACTTGACCTCAAGGAAGATATTTAAGCTTTCCGTGCCTCAGGGCCTCACCAATATAGTGAAGGTAACAGTGGTACCTACCTCACTGGGTTGGTGTGGGGATTAATGAAAAAAATACACATAAAATCTTTAGAGTTTTTACTGTGTTTATGAAACAATGTCTGGCACATGGTAAATCTGAAATAAAT
This sequence comes from Phoca vitulina, assembly GCF_004348235.1. NCBI lineage: Eukaryota > Metazoa > Chordata > Mammalia > Carnivora > Phocidae > Phoca > Phoca vitulina. The sequence continues at coordinate 24,327,091 of NW_022589718.1, forward strand.
AAATGTTAGCCATTATTATATTAGTAAGTGCTGTGATGATAATAAAGTAGAACAATAGCATGGTTTTTAAACATCAGCATTATTAACATTTGGGGCCAGATAATTCTTTGTTGGGGGGGAGGGCGGGCTGTCCTGTGCATTATGGGATGTTTAGCAGCATCCCTTGTTTCTACCCATTAGATGCCAATAGCATCCCTCCCAGTAATGACAACCAAAAATTTTCTAGGCATTGTTAAATGTTGCCAGGGAGGCAAAATTGTCCCTGGTTGGGAACCACTGAGGTAGAGAATAAACAGGCTCAGTATTTTGAGATAGGGTAATATAGAAGAGCCCTTTGAAAGGAAAAAAGGACAGAACCCTGAATGATGAAAAAAACAACAAAAAAAGCAGCCATTAAAAACAACAACAATAACAAAAAAAAAAAAAACCTAGGAGAGAATGTGCCAGGAGCATACTTCACAAGGATAAAATCTCTGAGGCAGGAACAAGTTGGTGTGGCCAGCTTGGCTGGCCAGGGGTGAAGATAATGTCAGAGAGGTAGGTTTAATCAAGGCATAACAGTCAAGAAAGATCATGGTAATAAATTTGGTTTTATTTGTTATGTGCTGAGAAGACATTAGAGGATTTGAAGCAGAGGAATGATGTGAGTTAATTTCTGTTTTATAAGTTTACTCTTGAACTGCAGAAGGGCACACACAGAAGCAGGGAGACCAGTGAGGCAATGAATGCATGGTCCAGTGAGAGCTGAGGGGCTTGCACAGGGGGAGTTAGAGGTCATGGCTGTGGAAGTGGTGAAATATAATCACATTCTGATATATTTTGGAAGAAGTACCTATAGGATGGGCTAAGTGTATGAGGAATCAAGGGTAAATGGGAGAGGAGCAAGTTTGTACAAAGGAATTTACTAAATTCATAATTCTGAGGAGGCCTTGTAAAGTTTGAGCTCCCACTAGTCCTCTAAGCAGTAACTAGGCTGTTGACTAGACCAATCTAGAGAAGTGAGAGGCTGGCGCTGGAGATATATGTTTGGGTGGTGTCCTGCAAGAGAAGGAAAGAAATACTTCAAGAGGAATGGCATCTGGGTCAAATGCTGCTAAGGTCAATTAGGAAAAGGGCTTTGAATTCACATTTGGGTTTGACAAGGTGGAGAGCTGGTGACTATGACAAGAATGATTCCATTGGTAGGATGGGGATGAAAGGTTCTCTGGAGCATGTTATAAAGGGATGAGAGGTAAGAAAGTTGAGACAGAAGTGTAAGCACTTCTGCTGGGGAGGGGAATGGAGGGATGGAAAAGCCGTTAGAGGGTGATGCGGGCCAAGGAGAGCACTACCTTCTTGTTAAAATGGGAAGCATTACAGCGTCTTCGAATATTGATGGAATTATTCCAGTGAAGAGAAAGAAACTGATGATTCTGAGAGACATTACAAATAATTGCATGAGAGAATCTACTGAGTAGCGTAAGAGGTAAAACTTCTAGTATACAAAGGAATTGTTGTCCTACACAGAGAGGGAGGGACAGTTCCATAAAAAATGAGAGAGAAGAGAAATTTAGGGTAAGTGGTATATTTGGCATAGAAAACAAAATAATTCTCATCAGAATATTTCTATTTTCTCAACGAAGTGTAAAGCAAGATCATCAGCTCCTAGTATGTGGCCAGAGAACAAAGATTGAAGGGTTGGAAAGAAAATAAAAAGGTGTCAAGTAGTCCTTTAGGAGAGTGAACAAGAATATTTATACAGACATCTGTTGGAATTGCCAGGCAATATTAAATAACTCTTCGAAATTTGTAGTCATAGATTTAAAGTAAGACCCATCAGCATGTTTGTGTGCTTTGAAACAGACATAAAGTAGTTGGAGATTGGGTGCAACTAGACTAGTATGTTGTTGCACAAGTACACAGAGGGAGAATTAGAGGCAAGCGGATTAAGGAAGGATACAGGGGGTGATGTTCAAATGGAATGTGTAATGGAACCCATGTGGCTGGATGGGAAAAGAGCACATGGCAGAGCAGAGCCTAAGGGTCATAAGAATTCAGTAGCGCCAATCCCTGGAATTCTCAGGGAAATAAATTCTTGGAGTGGAAGTAGTAGAATAAGTTGTCTAAAATGATGAGATAATTATCAGAGTAGATACAGTAGATTTCAAAAACGGTCAACTCGTTGGAAATGAATGGTAGGATTGTAGAGAGCTTTTGGACTCTCAGGACAAGATGTTTGGCTCATCTCCTTGAGTAAGTGGTTTAAAATGGAGCTCATGGACAGGCTTTTAAGAGCTGAGATAGAATAAAAGTGTGTGTGTGTGTGTGTGTGTGTGTGTGTACTATTTTCTGTGTGAAAGGATCCTAGGTTCCCTCTGATTATCAAAAGAATATCTAAATAGGGGTGCCTGGGTGGCTTAGTCCGTTAAGCAGCCAGCTCTTGATTTCAGCTCAGGTCATGATCTCAGGGTCCTCAGCTGGGAGTCTGCTTCAGGATTCTCTCTCTCCCCTCTGCCCCTCCCCCAGCTCTCCGTCTCTCTTTAAATAAGAAATAAATCTTTAAAAAAGCATATCTGAATATAAAATGTTAACTGCTCTAGGATCCAGCAAGTAAGCAGTCATTGAAAGTATCTGAATAGGAGTGTATACAGAACATGCTATTTGGAAAAGTAAGATAGCATTTGAAGGTGCAGAGAAAAGAGATATTCTAAGTAAGAAGAAGTGAAGAATTCTCCACTGACATTGCAGAGAAAGGGACAGATGTACAGAACACCAGCTCCGGGACTGAATTCCAGTGCCACCTGGGGCAGCATCCCTCTCCCACACTGTATTGCATTCATCACCTCTGTTCTCTCCATTCCCTCTTCCCTTCTTTTTCTTTATTTTTTTTTAAGATTTATGTATTTGAGAGAGAGAATGCGTGAGAAGGGGGAGGGGCAGAGGGTGAGAAACTCAAGCAGACTCCCCTCTGAGCATGTAGCCGGATGCGGGGCTAGATCTCATGACCCTGGGATCATGACCTGAGCCAATATCAAGACATGCTTAACTGACTGAGCCACCAGGTGCCCCTCTCTTCCTTTTCTTACTAAGTAAAGGGGTGGTTTATGTTTCATGGTTTTAATTAGGTATCACTTGATGAGCTCTTGAATCAGGGGCCTATAGGAGGACTTAACCGAAGATGTAGAGTTTTGCTCATGTACCTCTTACACTTTGGGGCAGGAGGACAGACTTGGAGGTACTTTCAACCAAAGATGTAGTGTGTTTGCTCTTCTGCTCAGGACATACGGGGTTCTAACTTCTGAAGGTAATCACTAAGGGCCAATCGGCCATGAGATTAAGGCATTATGCTGTCACTGAGGAGCAAAAGGCTTGGATTCAGGCATAGGTGAAGCAGCCATTTCACTTAATCCTTACGATATCTAAATTGTATTAATAATACAATAAATTAATAAATTGTATCAGCCCTATTGTATGACCAAGTAATGAGAAATTGAGAGACATTAACTCACCCATGAATAGACAGCCAGTACATTGTGGAACATGAAATCCTTCATGAAAAGGCACTATAGTGGACAGGGAATACATTTCTCAGAGGTTTAAGAAGTACTTGCATTTAATTCTCTTAAAGCACTCACTCTCCCACTATTTTAAGACTAGTGAATTTTCCTGAAAATTGGATTAAAGTAACAAGCAGACAGTAAACTGTGTCATCACTAAAATCAATGAAATGCCATGTTAGCAAATAATAACTCTTAGACAACTGTGAGCAGAATTTCAATTAAATTTGGAATAAAAATTACCATGCTGGAATATTTTAGAATGTAGTTCTATCCGTCTCTAAGAATTTGAATTTGTTTTTTAAAGCATTCTGATTAGACATTCCTGAGGTCTTCCCACCTTTAGTGAAATCGATTACTGTGCTGTGCTGTTAGCAAGAGCAGAAAATAGAGAGTTGGGAAGGAAAAGAAGGCCCTTGTACATTCAGGGAAACCTGCTGTAAATTACATCTCTATCAACCATGGTGACCATATTTCCTGGCCCCAAAACTGGGACGTGTAGCCTGACAAAGAGACAGAAGATTCAAAATTAGGATTATCACAGAAATAAGGGTTTATGGTTGTCATACTATTAACAGTGGTGAAAGGAGTCAGCTTGGAAAACTCAGGCTTACAATTTGGGTCAGATTTGAAGAGATTTAACTGAAAATTAATTTATGACTATGTTATACTTGTGAACTTTTAATGCGGTCTTGAAAGCCTACCGCTAACGTCTACTAAACCTCCCCTTTCTGAGTTCCCATACCTGGAGGGTATGCATTCACTGCCCCTGTATCATTGAGCAGTGATTTTATAACATTTCCCCCATTGCCTATGCTGAACTCTTCGGAAAGTCTTCATAATCCTGGTGCCTGGTAGAGTGCCCACTCTCAATAGGCCCTCTGTAAATGTTGAAGGCACGGAGGATGGCTGAATGTGGAGCCAACCAGAGCCAGAATAAACCTCAGTCCTTGCTACTCTTCCTGTGAAAGCTTCATGCTTACTTTTTAGGTGCATCTGAATCTGAGACGCTTTGAATAGAAGATATCCCCTCATTGAAAACTTACCTGTGCACGACCCTCCCACTTAATTCTCGGAGATAACCTATGTCTTTTCGTGTTATCCCATAATGCTTTGCATTACATTTCAATTTGGTTGTTGGGGTCTCTATAGAAAGTAAAACACGTTTTCTACTTATACACACATCTCAAAATCAGCCCACTTCACTAGTTAACTGGATAGTTTCAAATTGGTGATAATTAAACCTAACAATACCCTAGTTAAAGTTAGAATGTCTCAAGAACTCATTCTTGGGTACTGACCATGGCTACTCAGTGGCAAAAATGCTGTCATTTTTTGTTGACATTTGTTCTGATTATTAAATATCTTAATATTGGTAAAGTACTTGGAGTGGTCCCATTATATAGTGAAATCTATTTATGTGTTTGTTATTATTTTGTTGTGTATACTTTTCAACAAGCATATGAGGGCAAAGAAAATTGATGCAAAAGTCAAGGAATCTCTTAAACACATAGTCTCTCTTTTATTAGTCTCTTTTATTAGAGTTTCTTACTACAGGCAAGCGGTGTTTAAGGATGAAATCATAAATGAGAAATTTTGTATGGACCGTCAAGACTCAGGTCTATATGGTGGGACAGAGGCACATGGAAACAGTAGATACATACATTGGATTAAACACCTTGTGCCTTTAAGATCAGAGAAGCTTCTCAATTATTGAATTTGACTTGAGTTTCATTGCACAGTCCATTGGGCGATTGACACTTTGCCCATTGGTTTGTGGGTATAAACTGTGTTTCTTTGTGTTTTCTCAAGAACTGGAGAAAGAACAAGAGCCTTTGGTTGTTGGTTTATTTTGATATCTTTAACAATTTGATCTGAGATAGAAATATACAATATATTTGATATATAGAAGGTGCTACCAAAGCATCTAAAATGCAAACAATGCAAAAGCTGCTTGACTCTGTAACAATCTGCAAGAGTCATGGTCAAGAACCTCATACTTACAGGAGTCTGGGGATGCATGTTGAGGACCATGGAATAATTTTCAGGAAAATGGACCTACTTTTGAGTACCTGGCCAGACTCAAATGTTAACAACTGCCTTGTTTTCTCTCTTAAAATTTTTCTCATTATTATGTAAAACTCATAATGCTTTATAGAAGGGTAAAAATGTTCTAAATGAAAGCAAGTTGGATGCCTTTATTCAAGAATGGTGTCTTTATTTGGCTTTGCCACTAATGTACAGTCCCTGGATATCAAGGAGAGTGCCTTATTCATGCTTTTATCTTAGGGGCCTACAATACCATCAAGAGTGGCACTCAAAACAATTTGTGGAATGAGTAAGTGAGGGAAAGAAGGAGAGTCCTTTTGCCCTTTAGACCCTCACTCAAATAGTTTTTGAGTTGCTATATCATCCAAAGAGGGAAGGAGGGAAAAAACACAAGGGTTAAGAGACAGGCAGCAAAACTGCCTTTGAGAGGTGGGGCTTCTCCTGAAATCTACTGGGAAAAGTTTGAGGATGTGTCTTCCTTAAAGGTTTTATTTTTTCCTATGGGAAAAAAATGCTTTGAAGATGGAACTTTTGATTTAGAACAAAACTAGAATCTCCAGAAAGCATGCAGTACAGCAGGCTAGATAGAGAGTTAAGAGCCAGTCAGAGGTCAAGGTCAACACCTAAGCTTTACAATCTTTTCAAGAAAGATTCTAATTTCAGGTGGCCTACTTTCACCATAATACCTCTATGAGTTAAACTGTGTCTTCCAAACTTCATATTTTGAAGTTTCCACTCCCCAGTACTCCAGAATGTGACTTTATTTGGAAATAGGTCATTGGCAAGTTAATTAGTTGAGAGGAGGTCATACCAGAGCAGGGTGGGCACCTGATCCAGTGTGACTGGTGCCCTTATAAAAGGGAAATTTGGACACAGACATGCACACATATGGAAAATGCAACATGAAGACGCAAGCAGAGATTGATTGCAGATGCATCCACAAGCCAACGAATGCCAAAGATGGCCAGCAAACCACTAGAAGCCTGAGAAGAGGCGTGGAACAGGTTCTCCCACACAACCCTCAGAAGGAACCAACCACAACTAACCCCACCAACACCTTGAGCTTCCAGAACTGTGAGATAATACATTTCTGTTGTTTAAGTCACCCAATTTGTGGTGTTTTGTTATTGCAGCCCTGTAGATCCACAGAAAGTATTCAATCACTGCCCTACCACATTAGTGGCTACTGCTAAATACCACAGTTATAATAATTCTACAATAACACCGTTGAAGTGTAACTTTAAAGGAGACATAAGATCATGGGGTGGATAGTGTTTTTATCAAGACATGAAAATATAATTAACCATGACCACTGTAGTGCCTTTGAAGACGCTGCTGGTGTCAGTGATTCAGACCTTCCTTGAGAAACTGGCCATTAGTAGTCACAGCAATGCCTAATCAACTTTGTATTTCTGAGAGGCTAAAAATACTCATCATAGGATTGAGTGCATGGGATCTACATCTTTTCTCCATGTTGTAATGATTTTAAAACACCTAATTAGTAGAAGAAGACATTTTGAGGAGAAGCATTTAAAAGCAGAAGGCTTAAGAAAAAAATCTGTTTTTCTTAGGAGTGCCAACGTGTTGACTAGAGAGTTGAAAACCTCATTGAAGGATGATTAATTTAAGGATCACTTTGTGATCTTTAAATACCTGCATTTAAAATGGATGATAAAAGTCTCAAGAAACTTTTTATGAGCTGGTAGAAAAAGGTGTGTTCCCTTCAGGGGATAAGTCATAGATGGGGATCATCCAGCACGGATGGCCCCAGCCGCTCCAGGCAGTTTACACAGATGCTCGTCTCAGACGCTTGCCAATGAATGCAGCCCTGCAATGCGGTGACATTACTTTCAGGTGACTCTTTGTTCTCTTCACATTTTCTAACAAAAATTTGGCTCTGAATAGAGAGAAAAGGCCATGCAGTTGGCTTCGATCCTTAATGGTGTTGCTTTGGTACAGGTTTATAGGTCTATTTTTAGCCAACCTTATACTTAATGTGCGGGGAATTTTTTTTTCATGGCAGCATCAGTCCTTGGCCAAAGTACACCTCATCATCCCTGCCTTGTAGAATTAAGAGGAGCGGGGAATCACAACTTTCCTATTTGCTGGCAGGGGCAGCCGACCTTGTTAAAATTGTGTGTGGGTTATTAAAGGATGACTTAGCTCTCTCTTCTAAACCCTTTAATATTTTTTACACGATTCCTCCAGATTCTAGGGGCTCTATCCCCTTTTCCTCCTTTATCTACTGCCTTCTTCTCTGCTCTCCCTCTGATAAAGTCCTCTTGATCCCGGAAGCAGAGTTGTGCAGTGCCTCTAAGTAATCTCATTGCCTTGTGGTCCTGGGACTTTGCTCTCCAACTGGTTTACTGAGTGTTTGTTTGTTAATACAGAATGTTTCCTCTCTAAGAGGCACACTGGGGCAAGCTCACACAGGAAGTTTTTTTCACTCACGTTTACTTACTTACCCTAAATGCCTTACAAACTTAGAGGTGAGACATTTATTTCCATATTGTTGTTAATTTCTTCTCTCTTTCTGTCTCTGTCTCTTTTTCTTTCTTTTCTTTATTTTTTGTATAAGTATTTTTCTCATCATCAGACTATAAGCTCTACCAGGATAAAAATTTTCTCCTTAGCTCCTGAAATAGTGCAGGGTATGGTAGTTGCTCAACAAACATTTATTGATAGATTTCTTTTTTCTCCTTTCCCACTTACCCACTCACCCCTCCTTCCCCCTTCCTCCTACTTCCTCCTTTATTTTGAATAAGAATGAAACAGCATCATAATACACTCTTTAATGTGATCCTCATTTATGTAATTTTGTATAGAAGTGTTCACATAATTAGGCCATAAAAGTGAATACATCTTATCAGTTTAGATACAGTCATTTAATCAGTATGTCTCTGACTTCACTATGAATGAAATCATCTGTTTCAATTGGGTGAACATATTAAGGCTGTGAGAATTTAGAGGTTCTTAACATTTCACAGGCACTTGGACTTTTATAAAAATATGTTGCACCCATGCCTTAATTAATAAAGGGAGAGGCAGAAATTCACAGAATTTCTTATACACATCATTGCTACTTTGCCCATTATAGAACTCTGCTTCTTTTTATTTTATAGGAAGAATGTAGGAACTGTGATTTTTCACATTGTTTGAAAACCAGGGGATAGCAATTAAGGGAACAGATTCTATTTCATGAGTTGTATACTTAGAATGATGTATGACAATGATAAGAAAATATATTTCATCAAAACAGAGAAACTCAAGAGATTTGAAATCTCCCAGTCTAAAACTATATCCTAGTGTTATAGTAGAGATACACTTTCTCCTTGCTGGCATAAAATAATAAAAGTGACAACTTTGCATTATTTTGTCATGTTTGGAGGATGGGGAGGTGGATATGTAAAACATCCTAGTAAATCAGTGCAGACTTAACTAGTTTCATAAATTTTCAGCATAATACATTGATTCTTACAGAAAAATAACGATGATAACAGCAACAAGCATGGATTCTGTACTCTCTGTGGCGGGTACAGTGTTAAGTACTTTAGGTAAGTTGTCTCGTTTACTCTTCACAACCATACCATGAACACAGCTCCCTTATTATCTCCATTTTAGAGATGGCAAAAATGAAGCCCAGAGGTAAAATAACATACCCAAGTTCATCCTCCTTTAAACAGCATAATATGGAACTCAAATGCCAGCTTCCTTAACACCAAAAGTTAAGCTTTTAAAAATCTCTTTGCTATTTAAAAAAATTGACTTTGATAGAACATAAAGATGAGGTGTTTGACATGAAAAGATGCTCAGCATCACTCATTATCAGGGAAATGCAAATCAAAACTAGAGTGAGCTATCACCTCAGACCTCTCAGAATGGCTAGGATTCAAAAAGACAAGAAATAACAAATGTTGGTGAAGATGTGGAGAAAAAGGAACCCTTGTGCACTGTTGGAGGGAATGTAAATTGGTGCAGCCGCTGTGGAAAACAGTATGGACGTTCCTCAAAAAATTAAAAATAAAAATACTGTATGATTTAATAATTCCACTAAAAAACCCAAAAGCACTATTTCTAAAAAAAAAAAAAATACATGCACCCTTATGTTTATTGCAGCATTATTTATAATAGTCTGGATATGGAAGCAACCCAAGTATCATCCACTGATAGATGAATGGATAAAGAAGATGTGGTATATATATACAACAGAAATAAAAGAGAATGAGATCTTGCTGTTTGTGACAACATGGATAGGTCTGGAGGGTATTATGCTAAGTGAAATAAGTCAGATAGAGATAGACAAATGCCATACGATTTTACTTATATGTGGAATCTAAAAAGTAAAATGAATAAACAACAAGCAAAAATAGACCCATGAGTACAGAGAATAAACTGATGGTTGCCAGAGTGTAGGGGGATGGGAAAAATGGGTGAGGGGAGTGGGAGACATAGGCTTCCAGTAATGGAATCAGTAATTCACAGGGATGAAAGCAACAGCATAGGGAATATAATCAATGGTATTGTAGTAGTATTGTATGGTGACAGATGGTAGCCACACTTGTGGTGAGCAGAGCATAGCACAGAGAATTGTCGAATCACTAAGTGGTATACCTAAAACTAACATAACATTGTGTGTCAGCTATAATCTTAATTAAAAAAAAAAAAAGATGAGGTGTTTGGACACTACTTCAAACTCAAGTACGAGAGACTTTGGAAGCTGGTGAGAGAATGACTTAGCGGTTAGAATGTGAATTGAATTGGATCAAATGGAGCCACAGTGATTCAGGGGATGCTTATGGAAGCCTGAGCCACCTCCCTCAGAGGCATTCTCTTCAGCTCTGTAGAATCAGAAATCTTGCAAGGTGGGGCTCAGGAACCCCCCTTTGTAACAAGCTCCCCGTAGGACTCATATGTAAACTGAAGTTTCCAAACCACTGTTTTAAGCATGATTTCTTCCTTTTTATAGGCAGGAAAAGATTTCATTTAAATGTTTATGTTTAAAAGAAAATCACTATAATTATGATAAGCTTTAGAGTTACAAACTAGTGGTCTGAATGGCAGCAGGTTCCAGTTTGGTCAGCACTTTGGTGTTTTTTCTTAAAGGGGGTTTAAACGCCCGCACAAAGGATATGCACCCCTGACTTCACTGTCCTGCCCACGACTTCCTAGCATGCCACACCTGTAGACACCAAACTGATCCCTGAAGACAGGTGGAAAGAACATTCTTTTAAATGGAATCCATGAGCCACTGGGATAAATGGTGAACTTTCTCAGACCTTATATGACTGGCTCTCCCAAAATGTTCTTGACTTATCTATATAGTTTTTTCTCTTTGATCATGGGATTGGAAAAGGAAGGAATTTTTTTCTTCATTTCTTCTGACCCTCAATAAATGAATCAAAGGGTATCTTCCTATGTCATATGTCAAAAGAGCTCAACTCTTTTTAATAAAGGTGAAGGGAAAGAATAAAAAAGAATAAACTAGAAATATGAATATTTTTCAGAAACTAGGAAAGGAGATACAAAATTTATATTAAACTGAGAAGACAACATATCAAGTAAAGTGGATCAGACTTCAGCATCATTTGGTGATAAAAATTATAGGAATTATTGGGGCACCTGGGTGGCTCAGTCGTTAAACGTCTGCCTTTGGCTCAGGTCATGGTCACAGGGTCCTGGGATTGAGCCCCGCATCGGGCTCCCTGCTCCGCAGGAAGCCTGCTTCTCCTTCTCCCATTCCCCCTGCTTGTGTTCCCTCTCTCGCTGTTTCTCTCTCTGTCAAATGAATAAATAAAATCTTTAAAAAAAATTATAGGAATTATGTATCCCTTCAGTGTTCAGACTATAAGAACAGTACATACAATGGCTTTGGAAAGAAGAGCTGGGTTAAAATCAATCAAGGCACATTTGGGGGAAAAGATTAGCTATTCAATGAATTAAAACAATCTAAAGAAAAAAATAATAGAAATGACACATAATCTTAACTTTATTCAATGGATAGAGGTAATTGTAGGTAATTTGATTTTTATTTTCTAGCTAAACATGTGTAGCTTTAAAATTAAGACCTAATGGAATTTTTAAAAAGGTTTATTTATTTATTTTAGAAAGAGAGAGTGTGGGGGAGGAGAGCAGAGGAAGGAGAGAGAGTCTTAAGCAGACTCGCCAAGCTGAGTGTGGAGCCCGAAGAGCTAATGGAATTTTGATGGATGTTTTACTTACTTAATAAGGAGCCTTTAGTTAAGTACTGAGTGCTGAAAATGTTTTTAAAATAAGTTAAGAAAACTAAACAAAACCCCATATAGTCCTCTAAGCAAAGAGAGAGCCTAAAAGCAACATAGACCAGAAAGGAACACAGACAATATACAGTAACAGTCACCTTACAGGCAATACAATGGCACTAAATTCCTATCTTTCAATAGTTACCCTGAATGTAAATGGACTAAATGCCCCAATCAAAAGACACAGGCTATCAGATTGGATTAAAAAACAAGACCCACCGATATGCTGTCTGCAAGAGACTCATTTTAGACCCAAAGACACCCCCAGATTGAAAGTGAGGGGGTGGAAAACCATTTACCATGCTAATGGACACCAAAAGAAAGCTGGGGTGGCAATCCTTATATCAGACAAATTAGATTTTAAACCAAAGACTGTAATAAGAGATGAGGAAGGACACTATATCCTACTTAAAGGGTCTATCCAACAAGAAGATCTAACAATTGTAAATATCTATGCCCCTAACATGGGAGCAGCCAATTCTATAAGGCAATTAATAACAAAAGCAAAGAAACACATCAACAACAATACAATAATAGTGGGGGACTTTAACACCCCCCTCACTGAAATGGACAGATCATCTAAGCAAAAGATCAACAAGGAAATAAAGACTTTAAATGACACACTGGACCAAATGGACTTCACAGACATATGCAGAACATTCCATCCCAAAGCAACAGAATACACATTCTTCTCTAGTGCCCATGAAACATTCTCCACAATCGATCACATCCAAGTCATAAATCACGTCTCCACTGGTACCAAAAGATGGGGATCATTCCCTGCCTATTTTCAGACCACAATGCTTTGAAACTAGAACTCAATCACAAGAGGAAAGTCGGAAAGAACTCAAATACATGGAGGCTAAAGAGCATCCTACTAAAGAATGAATGGGTCAACCAAGAAATTAAAGAAGAATTAAAAAAATTCATGGAAACCAATGAAAATGAAAACACAACTATTCAAAATCTTTGGGATGCAGCAAAGGCAGTCCTAAGAGGAAAGTATATAGCAATATAAGCCTTTCTCAAGAAACAAGAAAGGTCTCAAGTACACAACCTAACCCTACACCTAAAGGAGCTGGAGAAAGAACAGCAAATAAAGTCTAAACCCAGCAGGAGAAGAGAAATAATAAAGATTAGAGCAGAAATCAATGAAATAGAAACTAAAAGAACAGTAGAACAGATCAACAAAACTAGGAGCTGGTTCTTTGAAAGAATTAACAAGATTGATAAATCCCTGGCCAGACTTATCGAAAAGAAAAGAGAAATGACCCAAATCAACAAAATCACGAATGAAAGAGGAGAGATCACAACCAACACCAAAGAAATACAAACAATTATAAGAACATATTATGAGCAACTCTATGCCAGCAAATTAGATAACCTGGAAGAAATGGATGCATTCCTAGAGATGTATCAACTACCAAAACTGAACCAGGAAGAAATAGAAAACCTGAACAGACCTATAACCACTAAGGAAATTGAAGCAGTCATCAAAAATCTCCCAAAACACAAAAGCCCAGGGCCAGATGGCTTCCCAGGGGAATTCTACCAAACATTTAAAGAAGAATTAATACCTATTCTTCTGAAACTGTTCCAAAAAATAGAAATGGAAGGAAAACTTCCGAACTCATTTTATGAGGCCACCATTACCTTGATCCCAAAACCAGACAAAGACCCCATCAAAAAGGAGAATTACAGACCAATATCCCTGATGAACATGGATGCAAAAATTCTCACCAAAATACTAGCCAATAGGATCCAACAGTACATTAAAAGGATTATTCACCACGACCAAGTCGGATTTATCCCTGGGCTGCAAGGTTGGTTCAACATCCGCAAATCAATCAACGTGATACAATACATTAACAAAAGAAAGAACAAGAATCATATGATCCTCTCAATAGATGCAGAAAAAGCATTTGACAAAGTACAGCATCCTTTCTTGATCAAAACTCTTCAGAGTATAGGCATAGAGGGTACATACCTCAATATCATAAAAGCCATCTATGAAAAACCTACAGTGAATATCATTCTCAATGGGGAAAAACTGAGAGCTTTCCCCCTAAGGTCAGGAACGTGGCAGGGATGTCCACTATCACCACTGCTATTCAACATAGTACTAGAAGTCCTAGCCACAGCAATCAGACAACAAAAAGAAATAAAAGGCATCCAAATTGGCAAAGAAGAAGTCAAACTCTCACTCTTTGCAGATGATATGATACTTTATGTGGAAAACCCCAAAGACTCCACCCCAAAACTGCTAGAACTCATACAGGAATTCAGTAAAGTGGCAGGATATAAAATCAATGCACAGAAGTCAGTGGCATTCCTATACACCAACAACAAGTCAGAAGAAAGAGAAATTAAGGAGTCGATCCCATTTACAATTGCACCCAAAACCATAAGATACCTAGGAATAAATCTAACCAAAGAGGCAAAGGATCTGTACTCAGAAAACTATAAAATACTCATGAAAGAAATTGAGGAAGACACAAAGAAATGGAAAAACGTTCCATGCTCATGGATTGGAAGAACAAATATTGTGAAGATGTCAATCCTACCTAGAGCAATCTACACATTCAATGCAATCCCCATCAAAATACCATCCACTTTTTTCAAAGAAATGGAACAAATAATCCTAAAATTTGTATGGAACCAGAAAAGACCCCGATAGCCAGAGGAATGTTGAAAAAGAAAAGCAAAGCTGGCGGCATCACAATTCTGGACTTCCAGCTCTATTACAAAGCTGTCATCATCAAGACAGTATGGTACTGGCACAAAAACCGACACATCGATCAATGGAACCGAATAGAGAACCCAGAAATGGACCCTCAACTCTATGGTCAACTAATCTTTGACAAAGCAGGAAAGAATGTCCAATGGGAAAAAGACAGTCTCTTCAACAAATGGTGTTGGGAAAATTGGACAGCCACATGCAGAAGAATGAAACTGGACCATTTCCTTACACCACACACAAAAATAGACTCCAAATGGTTGAAAGACCTCAATGTGAGATAGGAGTCCATCAAAATCCTAAAGGAGAACACAGGCAGCAACCTCTTCGACCTCAGCCACAGCAACTTCTTTCTAGAAACATCGCCAAAGGCAAGGGAAGCAAGGGCAAAAATGAACTATTGGGACTTCATCAAGATAAAAAGCTTTTGCAAAGCAAAGGAAACAGTCAACAAAACCAAAAGACAACCGACAGAATGGGAGAAGATATTTGCAAATGACATATCAGATAAAGGGCTAGTATCCAAAATCTATAAAGAACTTATCAAATTCAACACCCAAAGAACAAAGAATCCAATCAAGAAATGGTCAGAAGACATGAACAGACATTTTTCCAAAGAAGACATCCAAATGGCCAACAGACACATGAAAAAGAGCTCAACATCGCTCAGCATCAGGGAAATCCAAATCAAAACCTCAATGAGATACCACCTCACACCAGTCAGAATGGCTAAAATTAACAAGTCAGGAAATGACAGATGTTGGCGGGGATGCGGAGAAAGGAGAACCCTCCTACACTGTTGGTGGGAATGCAAGCTGGTGCAGCCACTCTGGAAAACAGTATGGAGGTTCTTCAAAAAGTTGAAAATAGAGCTACCATATGATTGCAATACTGGGTATTTACCCCAAAGATACAAAAGTAGGGATCCAAAAGGGTATGTGCACCCCGATGTTTATAGCAGCAATGTCCACAATAGCCAAACTGTGAAAGAGCCAAGATGTCCATCGACAGATGAATGGATAAAGAAGATTTGGTATATATATACAATGGAATATTATGCAGCCATCAAAAGGAATGAGATCTTGCCATTTGCAACGACGTGGATGGAACTGGAGGGTATTATGCTGAGCGAAATAAGTCAAACAGAGAAAGACATGTATCATATGACCTCA
>NW_022589718.1:24342962-24552962 GCF_004348235.1 Phoca vitulina
AGGGGGGGAAAAAAAGTTCCCGGAGAAAAAACAATGTACAATATCCCCCCATGGATAGGGGGATTTTTTAATCAGGGAAAAAAACCGGGGGGTGGGGGGGGGGGGGGGGGGGGGGAGGGATGGGGTGACTGGGTGATAAACTGGGGAGGGTATGTGCTCTGGTAAGCGCTGTGAATTGTGCAAGACTGTTGAATCTCAGATCTGTACCTCTGAAACAAATAATGCAATATATGTTAAGAAAAAAAAAAGAAGAAGAAGAAGATAGCAGGAGGGGAAGAATGAAGGGGGGGAAATCGGAGGGGTAGACGAACCATGAGAGATGATGGACTCTGAAAAACAAACTGAGGGTTCTAGAGGGGAGGGGGGTGGGAGGATGGGTTAGCCTGGTGATGGGTATTGAGGAGGACACGTTCTGCATGGAGCACTGGGTGTTATGCACAAACAATGAATCATGGAACACTACATCTAAAACTAATGATGTAATGTATGGGGAGTAACATAACAATAAAAAAAAGAAAGAAAAAAAGAAGTAAGGTAATAATGACAATAATAACATCAATAAATTCTAAAACAAATGCAATAGATAATATGAAAAAATGATAAAACATTAAAAAGAAAATAAAATCCATGATTAAATAAAAATAAACTGTATTTATCAATGGTTAAAAAACAAAAAAAAACAAAAACAAACAAACAAACAAAAAATAACCCCATATATATATATATATGAACATAAATTAACAGGATTTTAAAACAGCATGACAGATTCAATAGGAGAAAGGAAAGAAACTCTATAAACTTTTCTTTTTCTCTTTTCTTTTTTTTTAAAAGATTTTATTTATATTTATTTTTATTTGACACAGAGACAGAGATAGTGAGAGAGTGAGCACAAGCCGGGGCAGCAGCAGGCAGAGGGAGAGGGAGAAGCAGGCTTCCCGCTGAGCAGGGAGCCCGATGTGGGACTTGATCCCAGGACCCCGGGATCATGACCTGAGCCGAAGGCAGATGCTTAACTACTGAGTTTCTCAGAAATAAAGAAAAATCTTTGTGATACCTCGAAAAACTTTTAAACGTACCAGTTAAGCTAGCATATTTCCTAAAGAAACAGAGATAACCTATAAAGATGGTCCACCAGATATTTAAACTAAACTAATATAAAATAGAAGCAAACTATGCTCTAAAATTAACAGACACATTTTTAAAAATTGACTCACATACTAGAAATCTATGTGGTTATAACAAATGTCATGTAGACATTTCAAACTCAACATGTCCAAAACTAAATTCTTCCCAACCAAACTACAAGTGACTAAATGTTTCCACCACCCCTGAAATGATCATGCCAGAAACCTAAAAATTGTCCCTCCCTTAGTGGTCATCTCCCTCACCTGGTATAGCAGCAAATCTTATGGGCACCAAGGCACTACCTCCGAGATCTATCCTGAATTCACCCACTTTTCTCTAACCCCTCGACTACCACCCTAGTCCAAGACACTGTGACTTCTTCCCTGGAAACTATGATGTAGCCTCTTACCAATACCCTCTTGACATTGCAGCCAGGATAATCATTTTTAAAACATCAATCAGATCACACCTACACTTGTGCTTAAAGCCATCCATAATCCTCCATTTGCCTTCCACAAAATCCCACAGGAGGCATACTTTCCCGAGTAACGCAGTCCCTGCCTGGCTCTCCAATCCCATTTCACACTTCTCTCCATCTTACTCTCTGCATTCCAGCACGTCTTGTCAGTTCTCCTTCAAAATCTTTGTGTATGTTGTTCTGTGTGCCTGGATCCTTCCCTCCCGTATGCCACTCCTCCTGTCCACCAAGGAATTGCTTTCTTATCCTTGACATCCCAGCTTAAATCCTGCTTTGTCAGAGGAAGCTTCTGTGCTTTGTGATATCTGGGGGGATTAGGTCCCCAATTTGTTCTTTCTTATAGTACCATGTAACCCTGCATTTGGACTCAATACTGTTTGTACCTTTGGTAAATAAAGTATCAGTGGAGCTTAAGATATGCTTCATTCATTAGATCTTAACCCTATGAGGATGGAATCAAATCTGCTTTTCCCCCTGACTATCTACCCTGAACTTAGAGATATAGTACAGAGCCTGACAATTGTCACTCAAAAATATGTGTAAAATGGGTAAATAATGTTTGACATTTAAAATTTTTCATAATATATTGGCAAAATGTATTTTTTTCAAATATACATTGACAAATATACATATTTTATGCTGATTTTGAATATGTGGTTATGATTTTAAGAATGTAACAAAAGTTATTATGATGGTAATCTCTGAGTAGTGTTATGCATTTAAAAATGTATATTTCTATTTTCCAATTATCCATTGACTATTTCATCTTTAAAATTAGAAATGATGTTCTATTTTTTAAAGTGTATCCCTTTCTTGTACTAATCTGAATTCTGCCCACCCAGCATATCCTACTCTATATCTGGGGCTAGAGCTTCGAGACATTGTGTTTATTGATGTCAAACCCACCTGTACACGTACATATTTAAGGACCAGTGACATTAGAAGATGTGTTAATTCTCAGAAAGCAACATTACTGCTTTTGCAGAAAGTCCAAAGGGGACCTCAGCAAATCACACAGTGTACCAGAAAATTAAACTAATAATAAGACAATTAGAATAACATAAATGCAGGTAGAACCATGTTTTCATATCATGGCAAGGTTTTGGTTTTGTTTTTTGTTTTTTGTTTTTTCTTCTTTTCCCTTTTGTGTTTGTTTCAGCATTCATATAAACTGAAGTGGTGGCATCTTTTGGACATGAGCCTTTGGTTTAATGCCATGTGTATCAATTTAAAAGCCTTGTCAGACTGATTACTAGAGTAGGAGCAGTGATTTTTCCATCTCGACAATGAACCTTTGCTTCCCTGAACTCCTAAGGTACATACCTGCCCTAGCCATTCAGGGACACCACTCCTATACTCACTGGTAGTATCTGGTCCTCTCTTCTTGATCAGCCATGTCTCCTGAGGGGGACAGCAAGCTCTGTGAGGGCAGGAGAGCATCTTTGATACTTCTGTGCATCTCTCCTCAATACAGAAAGTGCTCAACCCATTCGCATATTCATTTCATTCATTCCTTCATTTCACAAATGTTTATTGAGATCCACTGGATTTGTGGTTTTGTTCTAGTCTCTGGAGATAAAGAACAACACTGACCAGGTCCCTTCTTTCATGCTGTTTCCGTCCTAGTGAGATACTACACATTACAAAGGAATGAATTAATACATGGCAATTTCTTGATTGAGCTTCTGTTTGAAATTCTTGTCCTGAGAATCAACTGCTTTAAGGACTTCAGAAAATATCTAAGAAAATAAGAGACATTTTTTTCTTTCTTGGCTTTTTAAAATAAAATTTCTTTTTTTTTTTAAATTTAAGAAGCTAAGTTTAGAACCCTAATACCATATCTAAAGGAAAAGGCAGTGGAGAGGTTTTTGTCTCCTTTTGTGCCTTTTTTATTTATAAATGTGATGTGTTGTTAAGCCTACATTCTACAGTAATCATCACCATGGAGATAAGTATTCATTGCCAATCAGATCTCAACCAAAGTTTCATAAATGTTTTATAAGAAGGCTTACATAAAAAGTATTACCACTGGTCTGTAAGAATAAGCTACTCAGGAAAGGATGCAGGACATACTGTACTAACTCCATGAGCCAAGGAGATCCAAGTTGGCCAAAATAGAGCCAACCAAGAATATGGAAGAATATAGGAAAGGATGCTTGACTTTATTAAGTATATACTCAGCATCTGCTAGAGATTCTGTTAAGCGTCCCAATCAAAAGGTCATTTCCTTTAATCCTCATAACCTCACTAAGAGTTAGCCATGATGGTTGCCATTTTACATAGGGGAAAACTGAAGCTCCAAGAGACTGAGCAGCCTTCCCAAGCACCTTTTGTCCTTAGTTAGAAAGCTTCAACCAAGGCATCGAACTTCAAGTTCTAACTCCTTGATTTAAGAGTCAGATAATAGGAATTTTAAGTTTCAGTTCCCTCAATTTACTAGCTTGAAACTTTAAGCAGTTTTCTTCATAGATATTTCCTGATCTATAAATGAGAATAATATCTATTTCATATGAGGGTGTCTATTTTTAAAGGAAAACTATGTGAACTCACTTTCTAATCCATAAAGTACTCTGAGAAATATAACAATTTACTAGATGTTAAGAAATACCGAAAGTCTATATATTTTTCTGAAAAAAAAAAATGAAGAAGAAATGATGAACAACTCTATTGATGGAGGAAAGAGAAGGTCAATAGCTGTCATTAATTACGAATGATAGAACAAGAAGGAAAGCAGCAGAAATGTTATATCACTCATAATAAAAAATAGGTTGTGACAGGTTCCAGAAAAAATAAGAAAATCACCACAATGTGATTCATTTCTGGGACTTAGTTCCATGCCTTCATTCCTATGAATTCAAGATGTAAGAGCTAGAAGAGTCAGGGGGGGCTGGGGGCCTTGCTCATCGGCAGAGGCAGAACCAAGACCCCTGGCAGCTCCATCCAGTGTGGTCGGTCCCCCAGCCATCAGTATACTATAGATCATTTTAAGTAATGGACGGTGACGGGGGCTGGAGCAGTGAGTGGGATTGGTAAGAGCCACTATTATCAACAACCTGCCTGAAAAAAATGAAATTGATGTCTTAGAAATTCTATTTGTAATAAAGAATAATCACACAGCAGTACTAACATGATCTTTAACCCTAAGTTCATAACCCCCTCAACGAGGTAAACTTCACAGTATGTAGTCATCATGTGCCTGATTGGAGCTGTGGCAAAGCCAACGGAATCAAGAACTCACGAATTAAGGGACTATGTGGGTAACTGAACCTATTCATAAGATGAAGAATGTTTTTTGTGAAGTGATCGACTCCTATTTTCCTGAAGTTAACTAGTGTCTTAAGCAACCAAGTGCCTTAAATCAATCGGTGATGTTTCTGTAAGAGGTAGATTCAATAGTAGAGCAGGCTCAGTGAGCTAATCTCTGGGAGTGAAGGCTCTAAAGAATGTTACTACTTGAAGGGCTGAGGACCCAAAGCATCCCTGCGAAATCCTCGAAATCCTCGCAGGTTTGCAAACATCCTGCATAAAAGAATTAACTAAAAATAGCAACCGACTTGGTGGTAGGCTGATAGGCCATATCATGGATATGTAAATGTCAGTCCTTTGTAGTAGCCTATGAGCTCAGGATCTTTATAAATTCTGTCTTCTCATGGATATACTCTCTACTTCTTATTAGACCAATTAAAATATATCCCACTCCTTTTTTCTCTTCCTCTCTCCCAAATTTTGCTGTGAGACATATATATTCTTTCAGGATAGTAGGCAATCATTTAATAAAATACTTTCCCGAAGTCACTATTCCACATCACTGGAGTCATTCTTCTTCTCTTCGTAAACAGCTCATGATTAGGAGGAAGTTAATTTGAGCAGATCCATAAAAGATGAGATTCAATTTTGAAGTAACACTAAAAAAAAAGAAAAAAAGATAACCTTACAGTGATTGTCAAGTACCCACAAATATGCTCAGCTAATCTTCATGGTATTGCTGTTATCCCCAATTTAGAAATGCCTGAATGGGGAGAGATTAAAGCTGCCCCAGGAAAGATTAAAGAGTAGCTGTCTAATGTCTTTGAGAAGGAGAACCATGGAAAATTGAAGCCCACAAAACATACAGAAATACTACTTAACCCTAAGAGCTATCTGGTTTGCCTCCTTCCCTTTCCCTGGTCTTCGGCCCTCTTGGTGGACAAGAAGTCAGGCTGGTGGTCGCCAAGGAGGGCTGCAACATTTTCCCAGCCTCCTGCCTCCCATCAGAGATGAAAGTCCCACAGCTCTCTTTCATATTTAATATTTGAACTCTCACAACAGGATGTCTCATCGAATTGATCCCTGAAAAAGCATTTTGAGGACCCATCTTTGTGGTTCTCATAGTCCATGAATTTGTGCAGGTGACTTCTGTTATAATTTTATCAGTAAGAGAGAAAATAGTAACATTCTTTCTTGTTTGTTCTCTCTTTTCCTTTTTATCAGCCAGATGAATTTTACCAAATGCTAAGATTTGATGAATCGAGTCTTTGAAACATCCTAGGTTCTTGAGGAAAAGAAACCAGTGAAAATTCATAAATACACTTTTTTAAAATAAATTTCATTCAAGTTGCCAATTTAAAAAAAAATGAATAAAAACATTCAGGATTTAGGTGACATCACATTTGGAATGTGGCGTGGCCAGACTCTCAGACATACACATTCTATTCTGCTCTACTTTTTCACCTTCAGTCTCTCGAGCACTTTTAGGAAAGGACGGAACGGGGATACTTTGTGTGGCCACAGTAGATGAAGCAGGATCTGTTACAAGTTCCCTGGCTGAAAAAGGACACTTCTTTCAGCACTATTGTACATCAGTTGTCTCCAGTTACAGCCAAAGTAGGTGTGTAATATACGACTGGACTTGCTGCTAATGCAGGTACACAAACCCGAGGACAGAGACACCTTGTGCTACAGTAAATTGATCTGCCCCAGGCTTCCATTAAGTCATTCAGCACACAAAATGGGAGCTCACATCAGACATGGTGGGAACTGGTTTGTGTTCTGATTTTTATCTGGCCATTCAAGATCTTTTAAAAGACTGAATTTAAAAGTCCTCCTTTGTAGAAACTAGGAAGGCCATTCAAATACCCTGAATTTAGAACTATGAGTCTAAGATTAGGCTACCTTAATATTTAAAACGGTTTGACATAAATATCTAATTTGCCTATCACTGTATTTAACTGATTTCCTAATGTTTTCTCTTAGAATTACTTTTTTTTCCAGTGTGAATGACATACAGTTTGTATTATCCTTATATGGAAATACTGAGATTGTTAGTATTCTTGAGGAAGATGAATGAGGAAGGGGGCATCCTGAAGTTAGTTCATTTCTTTGTGTGATAGTTCAGAATAGCAGTCTACTTTTTTGTTTTTTTGTGGGTTTTTTTTTTTTTTTGCATTGTAGTAAAATCTGAACTATATGTTTCTACTGTCAAGAATCATTTACCTATTTTCTGAGTTAAAATGAAGTTGATTGGTGAATTATAGTATG
Source organism: Phoca vitulina (assembly GCF_004348235.1). NCBI lineage: Eukaryota > Metazoa > Chordata > Mammalia > Carnivora > Phocidae > Phoca > Phoca vitulina. The sequence continues at coordinate 24,350,083 of NW_022589718.1, forward strand.
TAAAAAGTATTTGAGGTGCCCCTAGAAACATTGTAATATAAGTAGTAGATGTCATTGGGACCATGGGAAAAACAAAGTCAACAACACCTCACCTATGTAATTCACCATATATTATTGAGCATCAGATATGTGTCACCTTAGGCTAGGTTTCCCAGGGAGGCACTACATGGAATGAATGAAAAGAATAAGATGCCACTGAAATAAAAATTAAAAAGAAGGTAAAGAGAAGACTACTAATCAAGAGGGGAGCAAGCCCATGGTAGCGACTATTTCTAGCTATTTCAATCTAATAACATGCCTCTGTGGAGTGGCTTAATAACATCTGTGGGTCAAATTTTCTTGTATGGTATGTGTTTAACTTCTCTCATTTTTGACTGTTTTCCAAACCAGAAATTAGAATGGATTTAAAAAAGCCTCTACAAACAAACACTGGTCTATGCACGTTATATTATCTCATTTAATTATTATCAAATGCTTAAGAAGAGATAATATTAACCTCATTGCACAGATCAAGAGCCAAGGCTCAAAAAGGTTAAGGAGTTTATTCATAATCACAGATCTGAGAATTAGCTGAGATGAGATTTGAACCAGAGTTTGTCTGGATGTGGAGTCTGTGCCCATCTCAACTAACAGAGTTGTGCATAACCACAAATACCATCTGCTTTCAGCAGGGCATCCTATGACAGCAGAGAGAGTAAAACTTGAGACAGATTGCTAGGCAGAATGCTTATGTAATAAAGTATCTGAGAGGTATTTTCCAATCTCCAAGGAAGCTGGAGATTGAACTAAATGATAATAAACCCATGCTTTAGGAGATGGGTTGACTATGTTGGTCATTAAGAGAAGGGACTTGCCTGCACTAAAGAAGTTCATGAAAGAATTCTAATTTTCATCATTCCCCCCAGTGTCCCTTGTTTTAAGAGGCCTATGCAAATGTTTTGCTGACAGCTGGAATCAGCTAAGGAGTTACAAAGGTTTTCTTCTAGCCTCTGCTTTGATTTTATGTAGAATTTGGGGTATAAGGTACTGTGTCTATGGACTTATTCCAATTTACACAGAGAATCCTCATAAATCTTCATGAACATTTAAACCATAATAATATAAGCTGTGTTAATCAGGATATTAACAGAAAATAGTACAATTAAATTAGCATACCACGATGAAAGTTTAATAGACTATTTTCAAGGTGTGGCCATAGTGTAGGGAAAATACAAGAGCTATTGTAATGTATGAGGGCTCTGTTTCCAACTCTAGGCTGAAAGAAGTGAGTAAAGACAGAGAAAGCTGTGCAAAGGGCTGTATGCTATGCACTGTGGTGGACACCACCAGGCTATGGTGACCTCTCAGGGAAGGGCTTGGGGAATAACGACACCCACCTTATATTGCTCTCCCACCCCCTAATTAATCAACCTAAGTCAAGCCAGAGACCAGGTGCAACTGTTGACATAGTCTACAAAGATCATTTTGGCATAGGTGGAGAAGTGTGGAGAGTGTATCTGGAAGGTCTAGCAGAAGATACCCAGGACATAAATATAAAAGAAATTACTTATAAACAGAATTTAACCCAAAATCATTAAATGTTAAGATGATAAAATCACTTCATTATTCATAATGGTTATGAAATAAGTTGCATTATCTGCTAACAGAATCTAATTGCTTGTCAACTTTGGGAAATCAATTACAAATTTAATTTCTTCAAAAAATGCCTTATTCAATGTAATTGGAATCATGAAATAATTGTCCTTCTGTGACTGGCTTATTTCACTTAGCAAAATGTCCCCTGGAGTCATCCATCATCCATGTCATTGCAAATGATAGGATTTCCTTTTTCTTTTTTTTTTTTAAGGCTGAATAGTATTCCATTGTACTTATATACCACATTTTCTTTATCCTTTTATTCATCAAGGGACATTTAGGTGTTTTCATACCTTGGCTATCTTGAAGAGTGCTTCAGTGACTGGGGTGTTCAGATATCTACTTGAGATCTTGATTTCAATTATTTTGGATATATGCCCACAAGTGGGATTGCTGGCTCACTGGCAGTTCTATTTTTAATTTAGTGAGGAATCCCCTGTATTGTTTTCCAAAAGGCCTGCACCATTTTACATTCCCACCAATAAGGCACACATGTTCCAGCTTTTCTACCTACTTACCAATACTTATCTTTTTTTTTTCTTTTATAACCACCATCCTAATAGGCATAAGGTGATACTTCCTCGTGGTTTGATCTGCATTTCCCTTATGATTAGCACTTTTTCATATACCTTATACAACCTCATTGCAAATGACCAACATTTTACTCTCTGCTACTACCTGACTTCATATAGACCTTCAACCACTGAGCCTTTGCATAAGCTATTTCTTCCTCCACCCTCCTTCGGTGTAGTCAACTCCAATCCCTCATATTCCAGCTCCAATATTTCCCACATACAAGCCTTCCTGACTGCAAGATGTCAAACCCTCCAAATTATCAGTGTTCGGTTTCCTGCTTAATTCTCTTATTATAGAGCTGTCCCTTTCATCCAGAGCATTTATCTTGCTTGGCAATTATACATTCAGTAGAGTGATCGTTTGTCTCTCCACCCTTAGGCCTAAAGCTTGTGGGTTTAGGCACTGTTAATTTTTTTCTCACTGGTACAAGTCTAGCACATAGGAAAGTCTTAATAAATATTTCTAGAAGAAAAGAAGAAGCAAGAGAGAAGGAGAGAGACAGGGAAGGAAAGGGGAGAAATGTGGAAAAGGAAAGTATTAGATGTCAAATGTCAGTGTGTGACTGCAATCCAACCTGCCTATCTTTACCCTCCTGGTCCTACTCTGTCTGACTTAATAGATGGCTTTGTGTTTTTCAATGCACAATAATTTTTTTCATGCTATCATAACGATCTTTTGAGTTGATTATCATTTAGGCTTCTAGCCAATAGGCAAAATGTTCCCAAGACTCCCAAGACTTACATTTTAAGAAAATGCTTTGCAAGGTGTTAGATAAAACACACAAGTCTATGGTAACACCCTTAGAAGAAGACTCGTGTGAGACGAAACAGAGCACAGCCAAAGTTGCTTCAAAACCAAATGCTCCATTGAGAGCTGTTCAGATCTCTCTCTTAAAGCCATCGTTCACTTGGCTTATTTGCTTACATTAAAAAGTTGTTGAAAGCAGTAGAAAGGCCAAAAAATATTTTTAAATAATATGAAAAATTGAAGAGTGATATCAGTGACCTTGTCCCACAGAACATCCTTTCAGATGAAAGCCTCTTGTTTTCCCCAAATGCCCTTCACATCAGTCTTGAGTGTGTGATTCATTACATAGACCATCTGCATTTACAATCCTTTTGCCACACATCACCACCGAAGAGATGGAAAACATCCATTAGACATAACCTAGGCTTTCTCCTACCAGCGGGATCAGACAGCCCCATCAAGTCATTTCCTATTAATTACAAATTGATTGTGTAAGAACATTTCGATACTGTTTTTCAAATGATAATAAACAAGCCTCGATTGGTTACGGAGGTTAGATAAAGATGGTGGGACAGGAAGAGGGAAAGGGAGAGGCAGAGCAATGAAACTAAGCTACCTGATCATCAGGCTTCGTGGTATTTATAAATGTCATTGGCACTGAATGATGGATGACTTTCAGAAACCTCAAAACCCAAAGAATGCATAATGTTAACTTAATAGATTCTTTCAGACCTGGGTTACCAGAGTATTTACAGTAATTGTACATTCATGGTAATAACATAATAGTACCTTTCATCCCACATCTCTGATATTTGCACAGTTATAAACTAGCAACTTCAGAACCAGCTGGTGCATGGCATTCCCCTCTGTGCCTATATAACTTGTTATGAAACAAGGCTATTGAGTGGCTTCTTTGAGGTAACGTAGTAGAATGGCAACTCTGTAGACTAGGTTATAAAAGCACATTTTTAAGAAAGGGTGAAATAATGAAACATTCTGTACATAGAAATTATACTGGGATGGGGAAATGAGACTGTCACAAATTTTTCAACTGAGATTTACTGAAACAACAATCAGTAATTATACAAGATTATTTTTCTTTTCCAGAAGTGAAAAGGAGAGAAAATATATTCATTTCTAAATTGCCTGGAGAAAAATGGATGCTCTAGAGTGTTTTTTATCTTTGTGTTTTGTGTGTTTGCTTCTTTCTAACTGGTGTTGCAACTTTGGCAAAGCCAGACCAAGCTTGTTATTGTCTGCATTAAAAACAACAAACTCAGTTACAGAATCATGAATTTAAGACTGGAGAGGGAATACTTTAAGGCACATCTATTTTGGTTCTCTGAATTTTCTCTCTCTCTCTCTTTTTTAAATTATGTATGTAACATTTGTACGTATCCAAAGGTGCATGCGCTGAAGACCTTAAGAAAGGTGTATGGTTTTATGAGGAGCCACTGCAATTAAATTCAGTGTGACCTAGAGTTAACTATGTCCCGCAGGGGGATATTATAAAGATTAAGTTATGTTCTCTACAGGAACTTTTTTTTTTTAATTGAATCTTCAAAGCTCAACAAATTTTATTTTTCTGGGAATATATTCAAAGTAAATCACTGCAATGAATGGATCTTTGAAAAGTCATTCATACACCCTAAAATCCAGGATGATGAGAATCTACTCAAGTTTTAAGATCCCAAAGAAAGACATATCTTGCTGTGAAGAAATTATTTCCTCTAACTGCTGTCTTGCTGGAATGACCCAGTCGCCATGCTCGTCAGAGTCTGATCTAATTAAATCCCCAAGAAGAGATAAGAAAAATATTAGTGGCAGGTAACTGCTTAAAGTTTTTGACACAGTAATTGAGATAAGAGAGAAGCAGAGTACAGCTGACAAGTTTAAATTGAATTCCACCTTGACTGTATTGGTTTAGACTTGTCTTAAAAGAATCACCTGGTGAATCCTTTGGTATAGCTTTAGCATATCCTTATTAAAAATCCAAATGTTGGCCTATCAGGTCAATCTAAATCAAGGTACAGAAACATTCAAAAAAGTTTTAGACAGAATGAACCTCAATTATAATGTTTTGTTGAATGCCATTTCACGTCTTTTAAAAACTGATTTAGTTTGGTTTATGTTTATTCCATAAATAGATGTGATAATCATGACTCTGTTTTATATAATGTGAATTTATGTAACAGTATATAACGGTGCAGTGGGTCCCAGGAACATTATTATATTTGTTTGCTTCTGTTTTCCCAAATGTATGAAAGAAGCAAAGCATACTTGTACATTTTTAAAGTTTATTGTAGCTTTTGGATTGCCGTTCAAATGGAATCAATTTCAACACAGCAAGACATTTCTAAATTCAATCCTACAGCACTTTAACAAATGAAAACTATATTTTCCATGAGTCATTCTCTGAATTACAAAATGTTCATCATCCGGGAGGGTTTATTGTGTCCATAAAACTAATGCAGCACAATAATAGGTGTTAATGTCAGCAGTAGCTGGCTGTTTATTTGGTAACATTCAATACTGAAAGGTTAGGACTTAATGCTTCTGTTTGTTTTCTAACATTTCAAGTTGTTCATGCAAGCAAGGGCTTAGACAGTGGATCAAATTTTTCCTTGATATTCTCCACATCAAAAAATATAAGTTTATTTTTCTTTATACTCAGCATGCTGAAATGGAGGACTTTAAAAGAACAGCTACCAGGATCCTAGGGGCAATGATGTTTTTCCAATCTAGGTTTGGCTTCTCATTTTGTCCTCTCCCTTCTTTTCTATTTTGACCAGGTGGAAACGGGATGGAGAGGACCCGTCTCTGACTATCTATAGAGTATATCAACTAAACTGCATTGCAGAATACTTATATTCTATAACAGTACATAACGTCCTTCCTGACTATTAGGACATATGAATGGCACTTATATTTTAACATTCTATTTTAGCATAACCTAGAGAATTTGTCCTACTTAAATCACCTTCTTCCTTACCCCAATTGAGAAAAGTATATAAAATATTTTCATACCCATGTTACTGACTACCAATTTTCCAGCATTGATACACTTAATCTCCAAGTAAAAACAAACCCAGCTCTTCAAAAGAATGACAAAAGTCTTTTCAAAAATTAAGAAGATAACTTTATATTGTTAATAATGTCAAATTTTATTTCCTTATTAATTTGTTCTGCCTCGTAAAGAAATTAAGTGAATGGGACTTGGAAATGAGACAAAATGTTCTACACTCACTTCTATTACACTTGTATTGCTTGACCAATACCTATGCTCTTCATCTTTCTCAACTGTTTTTTTCAGGATAAAATACCTGCCCAGTAGACATGCTGTGAGAATGAAAATATGAGTTTAGGTGGAAGGCTTTTAAGAATAAAAGTATTACACTATGTTAGCTCTATGGTAAAGTATATAAGGAACACACCAACAATTTGCCACAGGGAGTGATCGATCCTTTGATCTAGGATTGAAGGTTGAAAGTCAAGGCTCTTATTCTTAATGTATCCTTACAGTGAAGTTCACAAACAGCATAGCTCTCACTATAGACTTACTGTATAGGCTTCTGAGTCCTCCATAAAATGGAAAGGTTAAGTTTTGGGGGAAAGGGAAACAATTCTTCATTAAATACAATAAGAATCATCAAATGATTGAGAACAGTATACCAAGTATACTAATATCCAAACCAATTAAGCAACAATCTCAAAGAACATTTTTCTTGAAATCTGACAAAATAAATATAAAATGCTTTGGGGGAAAATGTATGAGAATTTACTAGTTAATTTATTCGGGATCCATGCTTTTAAATATTTAAAGCACAAAAGGGGCGTCCATGAGGGCTGCAGGGTAGAGAATGGGTGGGGGCAGGGCAAGAATGAAAGCAGGAGGAGAATGGATGGAATAAGTAGGGGGCCTGTATGGCCAGTTGGTGGGGGACAAGTTCAGACTATGGTGATAGCAGCGGGAATGGATAAAAAGGGTAGAACTGAGAAATATATAAGTAGGGTGACCACATAATTTATCATCCAAATATGGACACTCTCGAGAACGAAATACTATGCTGGGACAATGGGCGGAAACTGGACTGCCCTGGCAAAGCAAGACTTAAGGATACCACACGTGGAGATAATAATAGAACAGACCATTTTAGTCTGATCGAACTTAAAGGGTGACATGAAATAATAGGGAAAAGTATTTGGAGAGTAGAAAATGAAAGAGGATTAGCCCCGACAGACTTAAAAACATGTATTATAGAGCAACAATAAATTAAACAATGTGATTTTAGTACATATTTGCCATGCACCCCCACCCCCCCCCCCCCCCAGCTTCCACTAAAAGCTGTTAAACTTATTCCCAGATCCCTGAAGTGCTGAGACACAGGGGACTTTACAGAACCAGCTATGTGGTACAGCCACACCGTAAGCATTTCATAGGAAGTAAATTCTGTGGGTGGTGCCGCTCTACGTTATACTCTTTCATTCATTCAGGAAATACTCACTAAGCATTTACTATGTGTCAAGGTTGTGCCAAGCAGTGAGGGTGCAACAATGAACAAGATAAATAAGACTGCCTGAAAGCATCACCCTGGATTTGCTTTTTAATTTTTTTGGGAGCCACAAGCTTATCCTGAGCCTCATGGAATCACTGTCACATCAGTTGTCAGGCTATTGTCCATCCTAGAATCCCTTCATTATGTGGACCCGGAGCAGAAATACCCACCCTGAGCTCAGCACATGGACTATCTGCATAACTTCTAAACAGCTATGCTGTTTCCATCTCCAGGACACTGGAAACTGTGTAACTGATAAGGATCTCTTTTTTGCACTGGCTACTACAAAGCTGAGCCCAGTTTGTCACCTGCCCACAGCACCTGTGAGAAGATTCTGATATACAGTCTAGCTTCATTCGTGGCTTCATTTTATTCCCACCCTTGGCTTGTTTTTTTGCTTATTTGTTATAGTTTCCCTTTCCCTAAATCTATTTCAATTTCATGCTCTTTTGTCATATTTTTAATGCACAAAATCCTTTATGGAGAAAGGCAGGGCATATTTTGTAACAAATGAAAAGGGTCAATTTATAATTTATAATACATATAAAAGAATATATGGTATATATAGTATCTCAAAACAATTAGGGAGAGAAAAACAACTTAATGAAAGGACTATTTAATAAATAGGATACAGGGGCGCCTGGGTGGCTCAGTCGGTTAAGCGTCTGCCTTCGGCTCAGGTCATGATCCCAGGGTCCTGGGATCCAGCCCAGCGTCTGGCTCTCTGCTCATCCAGGAGCCTGCTTCTCCCTCTCCCTATGCCCATCCCCTTCCCCATGCTCATGCTCTCTCTGTCAAATAAATAGTAAAATCTTTTTAAAAATTGCATAAATAAATAAGATATAAAATTAGCTATTTGAAAAACAAATCATTTAGATTTATATTTCATACCTATAGCAAGTTTCAAATTAATAAATCTTAAAAACCAAACTTCATATTTATCAAACTTTGCAAAAATAGAAGAAATCACAAAGACGTTTATCTAAAATTTTATAATTTCAAAACATGGGAATAGAAACAAAAATAGAAAGTAAAATAGACTAGATCATATTTATGGATATATAACAGATAAAAGATTTCTATCAAAAATATATACAGAAGCATACAAATTGCCAGTACAACTCTTCATATCGAAAGATCAATAAATAAGGAAGAGAAGCAAGACTATTTTAACAAGAGAAAATGTGATTGGCAAATAAGCATGTAGGTAAACATACAAAACTTTAGTTGTCATCAGAGTAATGCTGATTAAAACAATTACATACTCTAATCTTTTACATTAAAAATATTTTGAAGTGTTAATAACATGTTGATTCCATTGGAAAACTAGAATACTGTGCTGGTAGCAGTGTAATTTGATTTTATTAACAAAAGAACTATAAAAATACTCATTTCTTCTTATCCTATAATCCTCCCTCTGTGTATTTTCTCATGAATACAGTACAAAAGAGAGAAACTATAAAAATATAAGGAGGTTTATTAAAGCACTATTTATCTTTAATAGCAAACATCTGCAAATAACAGGATTGTCCAATAATCAAAGGCACTCTAAATAAATTACCCATATTTTATCACCTCTAAGATGCCATCTAGTATAAAACACATCACCAAGGAAAGAAAGCAGCACTGCTAATTAAGCAATAACACATACTGAAGGATCTTTTTAGGGTATTTCAACATAAATTTTATCATATGTAGTTTTTTGCATTTTGTGCATACATAAAATGAAAAATGTAAGTGAAATAATTACATTTCTTTTTAAAAATATTCTCTGAGAGAGCGAGAGCACATGCATGCATCAGCAGGGGCAGGGGCAGAGGGAGAAGGGGATCCCAAGCAGGCTCCATGCTCAACACAGAGCCCCACACAGGGCTCTATCCACTACGCTGAGATCATGACCCTGAGCCGAAATCAAGAGTCGGACACCCAACCGACTGAGCCACTCAGGTACCCCGTAATTAAATTATTCTTAAAATATGATCACAGCTGTGGAGTCTCTTGGGCAGTTTTTACCAGAGATACAAGATAAGCTTATGTTATGAGACATAGAGAAAATGAAGCTTAGTAGAAAGGCCATAAACTTGAGTTGAATCCTTTGCTATTTAGCACCTGTAAACTTGGACAAGCTACTTAACTGATTCTGGAGTCTTTATTTTTGAACAGATAAAGTGGAAATTCTTAATGCCTTCTTTGTGGAATAATTCTGAATATTAAATGACTTAATGTGTAATAGTTTTAGTATTTTCCACAGAACATTTTTTAAAAAATCAAATACTACCTTGTATGTATGAAATGAGTCTTTTTTTTTTTTTAAGATTTTATTTATTTATTTGAAAGAGTGAGCAAGAGAGAGAGCATGAGCCAGGGGAGGGGCAGAGGGAGAGGGAGAAGCAGCCTCCCTGCTGAGCAGGGAGCCCCATGCCAGGCTCTATCCCAGGACCCCAGGATCATAACCTGAGCAGAAGGCAGATGCTTAACCCACTGAGCCACCCAGGTGCCCCAGAAATGAGTCCTTCTAAGTGAAACCATGCATCTGAATAAAGGGAAGGGCATTTGGATAATGTTAAATTATGATTTACTGAAGTCGAAGAATTGTTAATGAGTATTTTATTTTTCATTAATAGTATAATTTTGACTGTGATATCTATCTATATCTTTACACACACACACACACACACACACACACACACACACACACAGAATTTAGGTTATACAATGAAAGTTTCATACCAGGAGCCATGATTTTAAAGTTCTATCTGTGTTCTAGAATGTAAGGGAAAGGAGAGGGAGGGAAGGATAAAGGGGGAAGGAGAGTAGAGGAATGGGAAATTTAAAAGACTCCAGAATTTGCAGTATTAATGGGACTAGAGAGCATCAGATGGAGTGAGAAATTTTGTAAAACAGTATTCTAAGGATTGACTAAGCTTCTCCATCATTTCTTTTCAGTACGAGATCCAAATCACACATTGAAAATGAAGAAGGGTGTAGCCAGGCCCTTATCTTCAATTAGTATCACAGTACTTCATAAACACATGAGTTACGGTACCAGTCATCTTCCACTGCTATGTTCTGTAGTATTGTTCATATTGCAGAAGACAGGGTCAGTGGTGGGGAAGAGCACAGTTAGAGAGCCAAATTGGTCCAGTGGGAATTTGGACTGAAATATAGATCAGGTGTGTCTTAAAATTTCCTGTCATTATATCTCTCTCTCTTTTTTTTTTTTTCTGTCATTATATCTTGAACAGTGTTAGATACCCAGCCAGGTATGGTGTTGAATCAATGAACGTTGACTAACAGAAACAGAAATGCAGCAGAAAAACTGAGTGGGCAAAGTATGGCTGGGAGTTCACATTTCATTGCATGCCTCTCTATTTTTGGAGTTAATGATTAAAGTTTTTTTTTTTAAGATTTTATTTATTTATTTGAGAGAGAGAGAGAGAGAGTGCACACGAGTGGGGTGGAGGGGCAGAAGGAGAGGGAGAAGCAGACTCCCCATTAAGCAGGGAGCCAGATGCGGGGCTCAATCCCAGGGCCCTGAGATCATGACCTGAGCCGAAGGCAGATGCTTAACCGACTGAGCCACCCAGGCCCCCCCCATGATCAAAGTTTTTATAAGCTGTATTTATTAAGCCAAGTGGCAGTGAAACAGCATCCCACCACAAGCCCTCAACAGTTCCTCAGAATCTTTGGCTATATAGTGATGAGATGATAAAGCATTGCTTGAAAGAACTTTTAATGTATTGACTTAAATTTACTTATATAGAGGGAGGAGGACAGTAGAGGAATAGGAAGGGGGAACTGATACATAAATTTATTTATTTTGTATATTTATTCAGGGATATTTCAGAGCCTCACGCCTCAGTGTTTCGTTGCCCACCATTTCTATCTTTCGTCTTGATGAAATGAGATTCTGTCATTGTGCCCAAAGTAGGGCTCCTCTATTTTACTCTCCTGGGCTCAACTCACTTTACTAAAAGTTTCTCCTAGTTTTTTGAAATATTTACCAAAATCCATTTGATGAAGGGATCACTGGATTTCAGAAGGCTAAACACTTGCCTCCTGAGGGAAGACTATTAATAGAGCTTGAGAATGATTCCTACACCATCCTCTTGATGGCTTCTCTGGTTTTCCTCGGCAGACAGACTCATTTTCCAGCAAGTCCTTTCTAAGGTTTACAGTTTAGCAGCTCAACAACAACAAAAAGCAAAGCAGTATCCTTTTGGATGCATTTGTTTCAGGAGAATGGGCATGGAAACGTGTGAAGAAGTAAACATTTCTCAGCCTGCTGACCTCCTAAGGTAGTTCTCCACCGTTAGCTCTCAAATTTCCCTAAATATTTAATTAAATTTTATAATTAGCTATGTTGAGAACAGAGTTCTCAGATGGTTTCAATCCCCTTAAAGGAAAGCATTTGTATGTATGTGGTTATGTGTCACCAAGAGAGAGCATAGACCTAGCGACTTTGAAAACTGAAGGTATCTTTATATAAGGAAAAGATTTGAAATGAGTTAAACTAAATTGTACAATTTAAAGACATGCAGAGAGGAAGAGGAAGAGAGAGTCTAGCTTCAGTCTATTCCTATATCTATAGCATGTCTTCATCTCTATCTCCTGCATTTTTCCACTTTAAAGAACTGAGGTGGCTTAATACCACATACTATGGACAGATAATATATAATTTTATTTTATTTTATTTTTTTAAAGATTTTATTTATTTATTTGAGAGAGAGAGAGAGAGCACATGAGGGGGGAGGGTCAGAGGGAGAAGCAGACTCCCTGCTGAGCAGGGAGCCCGATGCGGGACTCGATCCTGGAACTCGAGGATCATGACCTGAGCTGAAGGCAGTCGCTTAACCAACTGAGCCACCCAGGCGCCCAATAATATATAATTTTAAATAAAATATCAACTATCAAAAAATAAGAATAGGCAAAAATGAAATTACTAGAAAAACAATAACATAAACAAAAATTCCCCATAAATATTATTTCTCTCAAGTGGGAATTTGGGGTGCAATGAGCAAAATCATGTACTAGAAGAAAGACCTTTGCCTTTTTACATAGATATAGATATAACAGTAGCATATTCATATATACCAGATTCATGCATATAGTCCAAGATGCGTATAGAATTGTATGAAGAATGGGAAAATTGCATTCATTTTTCATTAATAGTATTTCTTTTTTTAAGATTTTATTTATTTATTTATTTGAGAGAGAGCACGAGTGCGCACTAGAGAGCAAGCACGAGAGAGAGCACAAGGGAGAGCACAAGTTGCGGGGAGGGACAGAGAGAGAGGGAGAAGCAGACTCCCCACCGAGCAGGGAGCCCGATGCGGCTCGATCTCAGGACCCAAGGATCATGACTGGAGCAGAAGGCAAACACTTAACCCACTGAACCAGCCAGATGTCCCAATGGTTATTTCTTTATAGAGTGCTACATTAGATATCTTCTTAAGCCATGTTTTATGGGTGACAAATTTACAAGTAACTTCAGTATATACTCATTTTATACCAAATTTATAGTCCTGCTAAAAATAATGTTAAATTTTCTGGTTTGGACTCAGGATTCATCACAAATATCAATAATTGGGGTGCCTGAGTGGCTCAGTCAGTTGTGTTTTGGACTCTTGGTTTCAGCTCAGGTCACAGTCTCAGGGTTGTGGGATCAGGCCCTGCAATGGGGTCCACACTCAGCACAGAGACTGCTTGTCTTTTTCCCCCCAGCTCATGGGCATTCTCTCTTTCCCTCTCATTCAAATAAATAAATAAATAAATAAAATCTTAGAAAAAAACCCCCAAATATCAATAATTAACTTCCCAATGTCTGTTAAGGGCTCTTTCAAATAAACAATTGATAAATAAATAACAAAAGTTGTTTCATTTGTGGATGAAGTGGCATATTAAATCTGGAGATGTGTAAAACCAACCATGCTTACGAAAGTGAACAGCAATACTTTCTAGCATTCATATAACTTATGTAGCTTACATACCCTGCCTGTGAACACTGGCCAGAAACCAAGCTGAATTTCTCCTATCTGCCTTGGGTGCTGACTTCCTCCATAGAATTTGCTTGCCGATAATGCCTACAATCCACAACTCAGTTATCATCATTGCCGAGGATAGACTTCCACTTTCCTCTCCACACACCTTCCTTACTTAGAGATATTTGAGCATTTTTAATCACTCTTATTTTTTTAAGATTATTTATTTATTTATTTATTTGACACGGCGAGAGAGGGAACACAAGCAGGGGCAGAGGGAGAGGGAGAAGCAGGCTCCCCGCTGAGCAGGGAGCCAGATGCAGGTCTCAATCCCAGGATCCTGGGATCATGACCAGAGCCAAAGACAGCCCTTAACCGACTGATCCACCCAGGCGCCCCGTATTTTTTTTCTAGGATAACTTTGATATTTACTTTTTTCTGATATTTACTGATACTTACTGTTTTCACCCAAGTGCAAGTGGGAGTGGAGAGGACATATAACTTGCCCCAAATTAAGCCCTTCCCTAGAGTACCCTGGACGGCCGCCTTGGGTTCAAACAGAAGATGGGAAAGAGGTGGAGGGTCATTCCCTCTCTGCTGGGCCCAGAAGAGTTTGTGTTTATTCTTATGACAGCAGAGAACGCTCATTTTTATTTTTGTTTGAAGGGCCCTAACAACACTATTTGTCTTGCGCATGTGGTCTTTGACTTGGAAATTAATATGGGGTCATTACTTAGTACACACACACACACATACAAAAAGACAGAACAAGTTAAAACCTAATCCAAATGTAAATGTTAGCTATTTTAACTGGTATATCATTATACTTCAGAAAGGGAATACTGTTATGCTTGAGGACTGGAACACTTTTTGGCTCTGGAGTTAACATATTTGCAAAAAAGTCATTTTTCAGAGACAAAATATTTTGCAGACCTCTGTAATAAAAATAGTATAACTTTTAGTATCTCTTGATTGAGAAAAAATACTAAAGTCAATAGTATATTTAGGTAGCTTCTATATAGATTAAAATATTGTTTTATATACACATGTATATGTATATATAATACATACATGCATATCGTGCATATATATATGTGCATATATATGTATATATACATACACATAAAATCATCTATAAACATGTGTAATTGAGGTATGGTTTTATGGACTCCCTGTAGAAATTACCCTTTGGTTCCTCAGCACTTTGCAGCCCCCACGTTGGGGACAGCTGATTTACTGGGGTGGTATAGCCACTGTTAGATGGACTGACAGGCAGCATTATGCTTTGCCCCTTGGGGGTTGGCTACTCTTCTCCTTTAGTCACCTCTCTGTCTGAAATCCTGAGCCTCGCCGCAATCCCCGGGAAACTACTCGTTTTTGTGCTTTCTCCTCTTCTGGGTACACCAGGTCTTCTCTATAATATCAAAATCAGATTTGAGGTTGCCTCACATAATATTTGATGTTTATAAGTTGCTTCTGTCTTTGGGTTGCCTGTAACGTTATCTATTTCATCAGCAATTTTAGAGAAACAACAAGGCAGAGGGACATTCTTCCTGCCTGCCTCTGAGGTATTACAGACAGGCAGAGCATCACACAAGGGGAGACTTTTTACTTTCTCCCAGTCTCTGAAGTCCCAAGGCCGGAAAGGCATTGTCACCAAAGAAGCTTCTTCCTTTGTCCAGCTCTGGAGTCTGTCCAGTACCACTGGAGTGAGATAGGACATACTTAAGTGAATTCCCACATTCTTCTCATTCCCTGCTCCCATTTCCAAAGCACAAAAATAGTGTCTCCCAATCCAGTGGCATTCCTTCTTTCGTGTCGACCACGGTCCTGCTGCCTTTATATTGTATGGGTGGTGGATATTTCGAGAAGGTCTTTCTCCCTCAGAAGTCATGTTCATATAAGGTTATATGCTCATTAACTAAATTTAGAGAATTAGGGTCACAATAGGAGGTCACAGTTCCCAGGTAAATAAAATTCCAGTCTCAAAGTAGTTTAAAATAAATGCATGATGGTTTTTTAAAGATTTTTTTATTTATTTGAGGAAGATAGAGAGAGCACAGGGGTGGGGGTAAGGGGAAAGGGAGAGGGGGAGAGAGAGAATCTCAAGCAGACTCTCTGCTGAGCATGGAGCTCAACGTAGGGTCAATCTCACCACCCTGAGATCATGACCCTGAGATCATGACCTGAGCAGAAATCAACAGTCAGATGCTTAACCGACAGAGCCACCCAGGCGCCCCTACATGACAGTTTTTAGACTTTTAAGAAATACATTATAATGTGGCCAAGGAAGCCAACTTCCAGAAGAATGGGTTATTTTTGCTCTAGAAGTATTTCTTGATGGCAAATAAGACGAATTATATGGGCCAGTAGTTTTCTAAATTGAGTATGATCTTGACAGTACACCATGGTAATTATCCTAGAGTTCTCTGCATGCCTTATTGATTTTAATACTTTGATGCCTTCCATTGAATAATTTCCATGAACAGGATTCCTTTATAATCAAAGCCACTTGGTAAGTTTCAAGGTTATAGTGCCATTTGAGAGGCTCTAAGAAAGATCTTTACAAGACAGTTACCACTGCTCATGCAGCCCATTCCATCATTATTTTAATGAATTATGTGTCAACATGTAAAACCTTAGCCTGAAAAGAAGATATAAACTCAATTATTTAAGTTATTTAACTATTGCTTTTCTAAAAACATATTGGCAGAAGGAGTGGGAAGACGTCTAGACCCGTCGGCACCTAACAGTACCTCCTTTTGAGAGGAAACGGAATTTTTTTTTATTATGTTATGTTAATCATCATACATTACATCATTAGTTTTTGATGTAGTGTTCCACGATTCATCGCCTGCGTATAACACCCAGTGCTCCTTTCAGTACGTGCCCTCCTTAATACCCATCACCAGGCCAACCCATCTCCCCACCCTCCCCTTCCCCTCCAGAGCCCTCAGTCTGTTTCTCAGAGTCCACAGTCTTTCATGGTTAGGAAACGGAATTTAAAGAAGGGTGTATACTAACCACAAACTTAGCCTGCATAATATTATTAATATTAATATTATCCCAGACAGGCATGGATGACTTCTGCCTATTCGCCTCAATCATTCATGGATCTAGCCAAAATGGACAAGAAATAAATTTATGAAATCATGATGATAACAGGAACAATATCACCTCCTACCACTTACTGAGGATCTGACACTATGTGACACACTTTACATTTATCATTTCTGAACTTCACAGTAACCTTAAAGAGCCCACGTTTTTTCTCTAAGGATTATGGATTTTTAATTCAGGTTCCAGAGATAGCAAATCATTTCTTATAGTATACCCCCAAAAAGATCACTACAGAAAATAAAGCTATGTTACATTCCTTTTAGTTCTTATTTAATAATAATAATAAAGGTGACTGATATTTAT
Organism: Phoca vitulina; assembly: GCF_004348235.1. Classification (NCBI taxonomy): domain Eukaryota; kingdom Metazoa; phylum Chordata; class Mammalia; order Carnivora; family Phocidae; genus Phoca; species Phoca vitulina. The sequence goes on from NW_022589718.1 coordinate 24,367,001, forward strand.
TGCATGCATATTATGGACCAGTCAGTCACCACACTGAGAAACTTCCATGGAACTCATACTTGTAACACCCCAGAGAAACAGTGCCATTGTTATCCTCAGTTTGCAGATGAAGCACCTGAGGTTTAGAGAGGGTCAGTAACTTCTCTAAAGGCATGTAATTAGTTAATGGCAAAGCCAGATTCCAGCTCAGCAATTATGATGTCAGAGCGCAGGAGCTTTTAATTACTTTGTCACAGAATTAACATCTCACTTGGGAATATTGCACAAAGCTCAAGCAGCTAAACCATTTGCTCTCAACAGAAAAGAATTGAAGTAATATAGAGAATTGATAACTTAAGAGATGTTATAGCAGCTTTAGCAAGAAACAGAAGGCAATCAAGATTGAACATGAGTGACTCCATATATATACCTGTATATATAAAACATACCAATCCTATCTCTAACCCCTCCCTCACTTACACAGGGCTTAGAATTCCCCATTAAGCTTTTCCCACTACCCTCTCTAGAGACTAATCATTGAAGTGAGTCTTCCCAAGAAGATAACCAGTCAAAAGATTCATGCAATAATTGCCTCATTCTACAATAAGGATGTTTTCATTTGAAAATGCTCTGGCATAAAATGTCAAATACCTCGGTTCACTTGGCCCACAGGCCACTTACTTGGGACCAAGTTAGAATTCCTTCCTTTTCCATCTTAGTCTTCCCAAAATGGTCTTTTTATGTTCTCCTTAACAACTATTTTAGACCCTATAGCCTCTAATATTATAATTAACTCTTGGTCACCCTAAAAGAATAGAAAATATGTAAAGGATTTAAAAACAATTTGCCTTTTTGTCTTCACATATCCAGTGAGACTCAGAAATTGAACCTTGAAAAAGTAGTATTTTTTCAAAGTGGTGTTTGCTTCAGCAGTGATATCTCAAGAAACATTTTTAGCCACATTTTGAAAAAGGGATAGAAGCACATCTAATATGCTTTAAGAATACTGTTTCCTGGGGCGCCTGGGTGGCTCAGTTGTTGAGTGTCTGCCTTGGGCTCAGGTCACGATCCCAGGGTCCTGGGATCGAGCCCCGCATTGGGCTCCCTGCTCAGCGGGAAGCCTGCTTCTCCCTCTCCCACTCCCCCTGCTTGTGTTCCCTCTCTCGCTGTCTCTCTCTCTCTGTCAAATAAATAAATAAATATAAATCTTAATAAAAAAAAGAATACTGTTTCCTGATACCAGTTAAAAAGAAGAGGGCAAACTTCTCATACAATAATTCTGATTGATAATCTACATAATTACCTTTTTACAATAGATCTTTCTTATGATACATAAACTTTTACAAAGGCGCTGCTATTTCACATTTTGTAAAACCGAGGATTTAAAAGTTACAATAAGCAGGAAGCATGCAGTAAAAGCTTTTTTTTTAGCCACAACGTTCAGGTTTCCAATTATTTGGCTATGTGAATATTCTGGGCAATTAAACTTTAACCTCGTGACCTTGTTGGTTTCATTGCTTGCCTTTAAGAATTGTCCAGTAAATATACGTTTATCTTTCCATTCCAAGGAGCTGATATCTCATTGTTTGAAACCCTAATAATCATTTCAACATTTGCCTTAATAAGAATAATTTAGCAAAGATGAGTTTATATCTTTGCATGCTAGCCAAAGATCTATAATCATTGTTAGAAACCCTAATTGTTAAAAACTCTGCAGACATTAAGGTTTGAGTGATTAGTATGAATTTGTATTAACCCCAAACTAGCCCCTTGGCATTTTAAAAACATTTCTGCCATAACTTATTTTATTGTAAATTTTTCTCTTCAAAATTTTGGGGAAGGCAAGGGGAAAATCTAGGTCGGGAAACAGATTTTTCACGATATATGTATTCTGAAATGATAGAGATGAATTAAATTTTATAAATGGCATCATCCTTTCAGGCTGACTAATGGAATTCCAGAATTAATTCTTTAAGAAACAAAAGAAGTGCAACCTAATTTATCTATCTTATTTTAGTCAATTGAGATTGCAAATGTTGGATTTGCACCAAATGAGGTCAGACTTGACCCAGAAAAAGACAAATGTCCATAAAATGTGTCTTAGACACTTGGTCAATGCACTGCTTTCATTGGCCCATCCTCAGGCTCTGGGTTAATTTTAGTTCCTGCTGGATCAGATCTGTGGTCTGAACGGTTGCAATATTTCTCCTCTCTCTCTCTCTCTCTCTCTCACCAACACACACACACTCACACATATATACAGAGTATGACAGCAAACTACCGGACATTTCTGTCTTCCAGCTCAGAAGTATTGAGTATATAGTACACACCTATTATGTATCACCTCCTTACTGCATTTTATTCCCATGTATTTTATTCCCACATATGATACTACATTTTATTCCTACCAATGATCTGTCTTCATCTGCTCTCAGTTTGCCTCTAAATTCTTTCAGAATTATTGGAAAATGAGGCTTCTGTCACTTTGAAGGTAATCTCATCTCTATAGCCTAGCACTCTTAATCATTTTATGACCAGAATGGTTCTCTGGTGAGATGCACAGCGCTGACTCCTTTGACCTCCACGTAAGTCCAGGTTGAATTCTGGTGAGAAAACTGAGATTTGCACTTGGCTAAAGAAATTCCCACTGTTGATGTAGAGTCTGTGTGGTTATCTGTTGGGATCTGACTATGTAATGGGCTGGTCTATTATTTGTCACAAGTTAGGATCTATTCAATTTAATCTTTTACTCCTGTGTACAGTAATTAATTTTTTCTATGTACTACGCTGCTTTTTTTTTTACTTATGAACTATTTATTGACTGTGTCTAAATTTCTCTTGTTTCTGTTCCCTCCCTTCTAATGCCTCTGCTTCTCCCTTAGAATGACCTCATCTGTTTTCTTTACACTGTGATAGTCACTTAACAAGTTCCCATATTTTTCAGCTTGATCCCTTTTTAAGAAGTCTTCCATATTGTCCAGCATAGGAAGCATTTGATGAATGCTTATGGAATGACTGAGTGAATCCCTGGGTTGTAAATACTGTGTCAAACCTTTAGGGGGCAGTACCTGTAGACTCCAATATAACATTTAGCTCATCCACACACAGATCTACTTATTTCGGAAAGAATTTGTTAGTTCTTTCTATCTCATTTTTTCCAACTCTAAATGTCAAACTCTTGACTACTAGACATTCTTAGCTCTGGGAATTCTCAGGGGTGTTGGTTGGTTGGTTGGTTGATTACTAGATAGGTTTTAAACTCAGTGCCTCACAAAAAGGACAGTCAAGAATGACTGAATCCACATCCTGAAATGAAAAATATATCCCAATCACTGTGCATGCTTAAAATACAGTGAATGGTGCAGAAGATGACATGGGTCCTGAAAACAGCAACCAATTATTCTTACCTGAGAACCATTGATAACACTTACCCATGTGACTAAGGAATAGTTTCTGCCCTGATCCTGCTTGGATCATCTTTGGTGTGTCCCAGATGACCTTATATACACCAGAAGAGCTGCTTCTTTCCTCTGGGCCTTTGCTTATGAATTGTGGGATTGGTTGTGCAACACCACACCCTCTTTTTCTAATGCGAGTCCTCTGTGTCAGAAACCACATTGGTGCCTTCTCCTGTGTTCCGGAGCAGGCTGCCCTAGAGACTAGCATCCTCTCTGTGCACCATGAAGATGGGAAAGATGTTAGGCTCCCTTTAGCTATAAAAGCATTTCCCTGCCTGAAAAGGGAGCTAAAAAGAATCCCTCATTGAACCAAAGTATGATACTTTTTGTGTAGCTCTATTAAACATCCCCTAGGCAAGAGTGGCTTGACCATTTGATCACATCAAGCACAACGTTGTGTGGCGTATACTAGCATAATTGTTATTTAGACTTATGCTCAATGTACCTTTTTTAATCATGCAATGACTTGGTCTTTATAGAGAAGCTCACAGCATCTAAATAATATTCTCTTTGCTTTTCCTGAAGATTTTGGGTATCACCCCATGCTAAACTGACACCTTTTTAATGTCACTCCTCATTTTATTCCTACTGCATCTTTGATTTTTTTTCCCAGAGATAAAGACAAGAGGACTAAATGTAGATCAATGTTGTCACAAGTTAAATTTTTGTTTTTGTAGACTTTGTTGTGTATTTATTTTGCCACACATTTACTGACTAACCCTAAGCAAGACTGTGCCTGAAATGCCCAGAAATTATTCTTAATGTTTTTATTTTTCTCTCCCACTCCCCTATCATGCAGTGAATCATTGAATTTGATAGATTTAACTTCTAAATTAAAATAAAACTAAACCAAACAAACAAACAAACAAACAAAAAACTTCCTCTTCTCCTTCCTTATAGACATAGTACTAAGTTCAGGCCTCTCTTATCTTTGACACAGACTTTTGAAATATTTTCCTTCTAGTCTCCTTCTTATATTATTCCCCTTTCACTTCCCACTGTTCAGTTGCTGGAATTACCTATTTACAATATAAATCTTAAAACGTTCAATGCCTTAAGATATGAATGAGCTTTTGCAGATATCACACAGGTAGAAATAGTATTGAAATCTTGCCTATCATCTTTGTTCCATCTTCATGCAGGAATGGGATTTAATAAGAAAGTATTCATTAAAGACATAAAGTTTATTTATATATCAAAAAGTCATAGTATTATGGGATGTATGGGTGGCTCAGTCAGTTAAGCGTCTGCCTTCAGCTCAGCCCATGATCCCAGGGCCCTGGGATCGAGTCCCACATCAGGCTCCTTGCTCAGCGGGGAGCCTGCTTCTCCCTCTACCTGCCACTCCCCCTTGCTTGTGCTCTCCATCTCTCTCTCCGACAAATAAATAAAATCTTAAAAAAAAAAAAGTCATAGCATTATAGTCACTATGTTTATGTAGAACGTTAACCTCTGCTTTGGAACTGCCAAACTCATTAGCTTTTTAAATTTTCTCATATCTTAGCTTGAACTCACATCCATAGATATTCTGTGACCTTATTTACTCATGGCTACAGATAGTAGGTCATGGGGCATATCCTTTCCAACCTTCCATATTTATGGTTAATACAGGGAACTACAGCTTTTCCAGTGGTTCAGTAATACATACACAAACTGACATGTGGTAACCTTTTTCCCCATGTGTAAACAGGGTTTATAATGGAGGACAGGTATCAGTGAAGTAGCCTGTAAACACTGGGTGAAACTCATCAACATGCTGACATTACCTTCTAGTGAAACTATCCTTCAAATAAGAACCCTCAGACTGCAACATTTGCAGAAGATACGGCTCTTTGCTAGTGAGCACACACTGCGGAGACACGTGCCGCAGAAAAGGGTACAAAGAACACCCAGCGGAGGTCACAGGACACCCCTTATCAATCATTTCGTTACACCGCACAGTAGCTCTGTGTTTAGAAAAAGAGCAGTAAATTGAAATAAAAAGTAATTCCAAGTAATTCCCATATGTCAAAACCCAGTTATTAGCTGTCTAAAGAAAATTATTCTAGTGTGTTCAGGCTCAGTACTTCCAGCTTAAAATATTGTCCTCCAAGTTAAATTTTACTTGTATTTCCAAATGAAGCTAGCTCAGGAAAATTCCAGTTTTTGAAGTTTTACCTTATCAGCATATTAAGGCCCTAGTTAAGCTCAGTATAAATAATCTCTCACATATTTCCATTTCTCTGGTATGCTTCCGTTTTTAGAGTTCTCCTCATTCTCGTAATTGTTTGAGACGGTGGAAAGCTCTGCTCTTCCAACATTGTTAGAACTTTCCCTTTGCCTTCAAAATCAACTTTTGATGTTCGCGTCCATGATTAAATGAAAACACAACACCATTGGCATTTCCTTTTTCCTGATCTGCATTCCCAGCCCCACTGAGGTCAGCTCCCAGTACAGCCCGTTCTTGCTCTGGAAGCCACGTCAAGATACAATCCTTGCTCTGTGGGAGGGTGTTAATGCAATCATCATTAACTACTACTACTCTCTTTAATCCAGCAGCCTATTTATTCTTGACATCTGCTAAATAAACTAATAGCAGCAAACATGTCTAAATCTTTTCTCTGAGTTTGTATCGAAATCAGAACCCAACAATGCATAAAATTACTCATTTTCATTAAGTGCGTTTCCTTATGCCTAAACCCATTGGAATCTATATTTTCCACCTGCTTCCCATAACAAATGCCATAATAAAATCACCATGGAATCCACGGAAGTATTTATTTTACCCAACTGCATAAAATGAGATCATTTGAACTAATCCAAAGCTATTTTCTGGCTAGTGATCATCTGATCCTTCTATAGAGATGAATTATTATGGCCGCACCCATTCACTGGGATTTCAAACCCCATCAGTCTAGGATATTCTTTTAATCAGTCCTTATTGACTATTTTCTCTGGTTGATTTTCATACAAGTAAAGATTTGTGCTACAAATTTGTAATCAAATTTTTTTTCACGAATAATATTTCCTGAAAGGAAAAGAACACTTACAAATTGCCTACATTTTATTTCCCTGAAAAAAATTATCAATGCTACAGTGTGCTGATGTCACCATTATTCAAGTTTCTTGTTGCTAAGGCCAACTTCTCAGAGAAGAACCCTGCGCTTCATTCTCAGCTGCCTTGTGTGGACCCGTCAGAGTCAAAGTGCTGGCTAAGGCTGCAGACACTGTGACCTGAACACTGAGCAAGAAAGCAGCGAGTCCCTGGAACCAGACTACTGGGGTCCTGACTGACACGGTACTATTACCATAGAACAGCAGATCCTCCCCCCGTCCCCGTGGCTACTACAGCCCGGAGATTGGATACTCCGGCCACTACCGCACTTCCCTCCACACACTTCACCTCTCCGGGTTCTTTGTTCCCTGTTGAAAGTTGGAGGCTGGAGCAGAAGCTGAACTAGGTTACAGGGCCAGGGAAAATGCGTGCCTGGACTTTTTGGATTCTTTATCAGAAGGGTTTAATAGAGTAGGTGTTCCTACAGTAGAGAATCGCTCCAACACAGGCGTTGAGTTCAGAAGATGCTGTGCTGCCAAAATAATGTCTCCTGTGCCTTGACCTTGAAATAGTTGGTGGCCTTGGCTTCAGTGACATTGTTATTATTATTATTTTTTGCCATCACCCATCAAAGCTTGGTTTAGGGTGTAAATTTTGGCCCTCCGTGAGCCTATTGACTGAATCTAAACTTTCCCTTTCCCCTGTCTTGGGTTCTTGGAAGCAAGTCACACTTTATCAAGTCTAAAATTAAGGGACGTGTGTAAAGCAATGTGATTAGATGAAGGGGGGTTTAAAAACTGACGCTGTTGCCCACCTAGGTAGTGTATAAATAGAAGCAGCCTGGGAATCAGAAGGCTCTGTCACTGGCTCCCTCATGATTGCTCCCCTTCTGTCTCCTCTCCAGGAAAACGCTGGGCTGGGCTGAGGCTGTCTCCAGGCCCCCTCCATTCTCTGACAGTCTGTGATTTTCAAGTCACAGTAATGTTGGCTATAGCAATGGGGTGCAATGTCTGGGATGATTGTGTGCTTTGTTCCCTTAATGGGGATGGAGGCAGCAGCTCAATTTGGCATAAACCGGGCTGTGTCAGCACAATGGAACTGATTGGCTGGGCCCCAAAAGCAGACCCTAGAGAGGTATTGATTCTGACAGGCAAACAATATAAGGGGGAAACGGGAGCTTTGTGGATAAGACATCTGTGTGCTTGTGATACCCTTGGTCAAGTCTTCAGTGTAACATATGATTTCATTGGTATGGACCGAAATGCTCTACATTAAGTCCATTCTTAAAGGAAGCTGGAGAATACATCTGTGCAACTGGAAATTTACACTGCAATTTGCAAATCTATTTTTATTTTTGAAAACTTCCAACAGTAGAAATGACTCTCTTTTTATATTTCTTCCTTCTGAAGCCAAATAATATGTTGGAAAATTAGTCAAAATCTAATTTTAATGTTATGTGAATACACTGGGGGCCACAAAGCATTTGACAAGTTTTACTCCCACTTTTCCCCAACACCTCTTGCCAACATTTTCTTCTGCATTTGATCCTTTGGCTCTGTTCTTTTTCATATTTTTTTCCTTTAATATGTTCCCACACTATTTTACTCTTAAAATATGCATATTTCTGTGATTCTGCCCATCACAGACTTTCCTAATACCTATGAATGAGGTGCTGAGGGGCCCAGATCCCTCGGTGTCATGGAGAATGATGGAGTTTTATTGACTCAAGCCCTTTTCGTGGGTGCATTCTAGCACCAGCAATCAGTCCCCATGGCCTCACACTTAATGTGACAGTGGGTGCTCACCCGGTGTATTTCAATCTGTCTATCTTGCTCCAACCAGACTCAAGAGTGCGGATCTCAGGACCCTATATCAAGCCCTATTCCAACACTTGTCTCTTCAGTATATGTATTAGTCTGCTCGGGCTGCCATAATAAAATATCATAGACTGGGTGGCCTAAACAACAGAAATTTATGTCTCACAATTCGGGAGGCTAACAATCCAAGATCAAGGTTCTGGCCAATTTGGTTCCTGGGGAGAGCTCTCTTCCTGACTACCTTCTCGCTCTTCCCTCACACAGCCTTTCTTGGTATGTGCACTTGGGGATGGGGGGAGGGGGAGCAGAGAACTCTCCTTCCTCTTATATTCACTTGTTAGTGAACTCCATCACGAAGGTCCTACTCTCATGACCTAATCCAGCCCTACTTACCTTGCAAAGGCCCCAGCTCCAAATACCATCACACCGGGGGTTTGGACTTGAGTTTGGGGGGGGGGGGACACAATTCAGCCCATAATAGTATAGGAAAGCACAAGAAAGCCTAAGTATAACACGGCCTATCTCTCCATTCTTCTCTCTTATAACACAACATGGAAATCACAGTACCTTCCCCTAATACATGTGTGATTGTCCCTTTATTCCTGCTCCTCCACAACTAGCAGCTTAGCAAATTCAACACCAGCCACTTCATTAGATCTAGGCAATACCTGGCCAGAGTACTTGAACCAGAGAAGAATGTATTCTGTATTGCCCTCGTTTTTGTTTTTTGTTTTTTTTTTTTCTGATACTACAATTGTCCTTTTACCTGCTCAGAGTTCTTTTTTTCATGGTAAACTATAAATAACATAAAATTTACCATTTTAACCATTTTTAGGTATACACTTCTGTGGCATTAAGTACATTCACATTGTTGAGCAACCATCACCACCCTCCATCTTTAGATCTTTTTCATCTTCCAAAACGGAAACTCTATACCCATAAAATACCAACTCCTTATTCTTCCCTCCCCTCAACACCCTGGAAACCATCATTCCGCTGTCTATGAATCTGACTACTCTAAGTACCTCATTTAAGTGGAATTTTACAATACTTATGCTTCTGTGACTGACCTATTTCACTCAACATAATGTCTTCAAAGTTCATCCAAGTTGTAGCGTGTGTCCAGATTTCCTTCCTTTTTAAAGCTAAAGAATATTCTATTGTATGACCACATTTGTTTACCTACTCATGGACATTTGGGTTGCTTCCACCTTTTGGTTATTGTGTAGAATGCTCCTATGAACATGGCTATCTGAAGTCCTTCTTAATAAAACAAATAGTGTGGGATTCTGACACTGCTCTGACTAATAACTAACATAAAGTTCTTGGTGTTTGCAAAAAGGAACTGTTGTAGAGCTGTCCAAGTGGATACTTTAGATTATGTCTAATCTTTGCCCCTTTAGGATATAGGACATAATTCTAAAACATTAACAACTTCAAAGTTCTTTCATAGCTGGATATTTTCTTTTTAAAATTTTATTCTTCTGTATACTCAGGTTAATTTCTTAAAGCAATCGAAATGTTCCAGTTTACTTTGATGCTTAAGGATTTCTAGTATAAATAAGAGTACGGAAGTAAATGTGGCCTTAAATTTAACATAAAATATAAAAATAGTTATAATGGTTTCTCAGATTAAATTTTGGGAGATATAAAAGTTCACTTATGTTTTGTGTACTGGTGCTAAAGAGAAATACTTGAATATGCAGAATGTTAAACTCATAACATTTTAGATCTGGTAGGAATCTTAGAGATGATCTCTTCTAAACCCTTTATTTTACAGTTGAACAAATGCAGAGAGCTTATGTGATTTTTTTTTCTTTCATTGTATTTATTCATTCATTCATTTATTCATTCAATATTTGAGTGTCAACTGAGTATGATGCACTGTGCCCAATACAATAAAACATATACAAATTGCTTAGTTCTGTTCCTACCCTGAAAGAGCCTTTCTTCTAGCAAGGCAGAAAATCTAGGCTTTGAAATTCAACACATATCAAGTCACTATATGTTCAGGCAAGTGTGTTAAATACTGAAGAAGATATCAAGAGGAGAAGGAAGGCACGCTCACACTCAGTGAGCAGCAACCCAACAGTGGGATGAGACACATACACGCTGTGCTGTTTAGAGAGGGTCCAAGTGAGGCATGGGGACATGTGCAGGGTGGAGTGGGAAGGACTTTAAGAGGCGGGGATTGCATCCATCAGGGGAAAATAAGAGACCGAGCACTTGAGGCAGGCCTCAAAGGATGTGGACAAGATGAATAGGTAGACATAAGAAAATTGAGGAGGAACATGATCCAGACAGGAAGGCAGGAAAGAGTGAGGCTTTGGGGCGACTCAGGAAGGGAGGGTATGTGGAGGAGGACTTAAGAAACAGTCTTTCTCATCGACTCTCCTCTGAGACTCTAGAGATCAAGAAACCTGGTTTTAACCTTAGCTAAGCCTCAGGATCCTCATTTATAAAGCACAAACTATAATGGCCCCTGCCACGTGGGGTTATTGTGAAGATCAAAGGAGATAACATACATATGTGTAGTGTTTCACAGTGCACAGAACATAGTAAAACTCCATCAATGTTAGTCATGGTAACGATTTTTGTATCACAAAAGTCCTGTCAATGTGAGCTGAAGTAAATTGCATTAAGTATACTTAAGTCAATAGAAAATGGATAGCCATTAGAGGATTTTTGTACAAAGGAATGATATGTAAATAAATACATGGTTAAAAAATTAATCTGTCAGAATTGTGTAGGATGGGTAAAATGAAGGAAGACGGGAGGTAGAATGTGTTAGGCGGTCATTGGAATAGCCCAGGTGACAAGAAAATAATGAGAGCCTCATTAAGCTTGATGGAGTGGCAGTAATAATCAATACATTATAGAGATGTTGAGGAAATAAAATGGCAGTGGAAGAAGGGGGGCTAGAGTGACAGATTGGGTATAATGGAAGGAAGGGAGAAAATCAAAGAGGAAACTTTAGCACCCAGGTTAGAGACTGAGAGAGGGATACTGAAAGATATGCTGGGGTTCGTGGTAATGACATTGGTTGTAAACATGTTGGATCTAAGAGACTGGCGGCAATGTCCAGTAAGTAGCCTGCAGTAGAGGTCAGTGCTAGGAACAGATTAAACAAGAGGATGCCCCAAAAGCAGGAACTGGACTTTGTAACGATGAAGTCTCTAGTGAATTTAAAAGACTAGCAGATGGGAAACATGAAAAAGCAGATGTGACATGATTTAAAATGAGTCAGCGATGAGACATTGGAAGTGATCTTTGGGGGAAGAAGTGAAGTCAGGTGGCAGAGAGCAGGGGACAGTTGCATTTTCTCTATGTTAACATTGATGGACATGATTATATTTTTCATGATAGGCACACACGGAGAGGGATAGATTTCGAATGTTTTCCAAAAGGGGAAACTGGCAAGGTCCCAGGGCAGGTGGAGCTGATGAAGATTAAAAGCCTAGTGGGCGAGTTTAATGTTGGAACGAAAGAGAACCACTTCTTCCTCTAAGATCAAATAGAAAAGGGAAAACAGAAGACCAGGGCACTGGGTGAAGAAGAGGGTAGCTGAAGAAGCTCACTCAGCCACAGGCTTCTCGTGAGGCATAACGACAGTGTGCGGCACGCTGAGACATGTGTCGTGTGAGAAATCTAAGCCATGTGCGGACTGTTCAGAAGACGGGTGGGTCGGTCCAGCACCTCATCTGGACTACACTAAATCGTTTAAATTTATCGCATGCAATCTACAAACAATCACAAGAAGGTTTTCAGAGGAGAAAGCCAAGACTCCAGGGCTTAGTGACTTTCTCAGCATTGTTAAGTGGTGGAGATGACCGACCCCTTCCCCCGCTCAGGATGGCTGGATTGGAGATGGGGAGGGGGCTTCTGCTCAGGCCACACTGTGTGAAGGTAAGCCTTGAAGCATTGGCAGGATTTCGGTAGGCAGGGAACAGAATTCTAGAACACTGTGTGAGCAATTTTTGGGAGTCAGGAAAGGCAGCAAAACAGGCTCCAGAAGCGAAAAACACCATTAGTTTACTGTGGGTGCCAAAACAAATGACCACAAACTGGGTGACTTAAAGTGATAGAAATTGATTCTCTCTCAATTTGGGAGGCCGGAAGTCCAAAAACAAGGTGTCAGCAGGGCCACGGTCCTCCCAGGGGCTCTCATAGAGCATCTATTCTGCTGTGAGCACCCCTTAGCTTGTGTCTGCCTCGCTCCAGTCTCTGCCTCTGTCTTCCTGTCACCTTCTCCTCTGTATGTCTGTGTCACATCTCCCTCGGCCTCGCTCTTGTAAGAATACATGTGATTGCATTTAGGGCCCACGCAAATAATCCTGGATAATCACATCTGCAAAGACCCTTTTCCCAAATAAGGTAACACTCACAGGTTCTGGGAATGCCAACTTGGATATATCTTTGGGAGCCGGCGCCTGCCCAGTGCAAACCCTTTATGGCATACAGCAAATGCAGTGAGAATTCAGAATAAATAAATTAGGATGAGCAATATGTTAGACGCCAGAAGACAGAAACCTAGAATGGCAGGTTTCCTACAGTTTGCGCTTGTCAGAATTGTAACGAAAATGTATAAGTTCAATGAGCATGTGTATACATACTGTAAAATTCAGTCATGATAACTTAGTAAAACAGAAAACAAAAGGGCAACTATTTTTACCCCAACAAATTACGGATCAAGTTTTTGAGGAACAGAATTACAGACATGTAATTGGATTATTAGTTATTAAGAAGTTCAGCAACCATATCTTCTTAGTAACCCTCCGGAAAATATGAGATGATGCTAATAACAATAATAAAAATAATTGAAGAACATTCTCCTCTAGAGGATAACACCACTCCTCAAGCTTTGCAAAAAAAGTTATGGTTCTCCATGTGAGAATACTACCTTGTTTTACTTAAGTTAGAGTAGCCCATTTTGCTAAAATATAAAAAAATAACACATTTCAAATCACTTGCAAAAATATTTTTAACAAACCACAAAGTCCCTAGTCCGTAAACCCGCATGCTGCTTGGTATAAGTTTACAGCGTCAGACTCTCAAATAACAAAGACCATGGTCTGGGATAGACTTTAAATTGTGATCTCCCCTTCCTGAAGCCAGATTGCGGTTCTTAATGAAGCAGTAGTTTTTCAACCTTTCAAACAAGCAGATCTTTATACCAGTCTCAGTAGTGTGTAAAAGAGGAAAAGCATGTTTCTCCAAACACTGGAATTTTGCTTGCTCAAAGACTTCCTCAGTACACAGGGCACCTTCTCTTCGACCCAGCCCATACAGCGTTCTCCTGGCAGAAGGAAATGTATTTTTTTCCTACATCCCTTCAACTGTGAGTCCATATGGAAGTGAGTACATCTACATTCTCACTCAACAACCACGCTTTATTACATGAACTCCATCCCCTGCTTCTCTGCTGCCCACTGGACGACTGTCCGGCTCAGCTAATGCCACTCAAGGGTGCCCGCAAAGCCCGCCAAGTTCCCCTGTCAAGCAGCCGGTTCTATCTTCAGACCAGCTGGAAGGCTCTTCCTCTCGGAGTTGAAATCCGTTTCTCTGTAGTTTCCAACCATTTGGTGTAAGCTAGACGATAGGAAGCACACCACGCAATATGTAACCCTCTTGGAAGCAGAGCTTGTGGAATATTTGAAGGCAGGGATAACATTCCTCGGGCAGCGCTGAGTCGGCTGCTGGCTCAAGGACCCAGATCTCCTCCCTCACCCTTTACACCTCATCAGCCCATGTCCTCTCCTCATGCCATCTCCCTTTGGTTACAGATGTTCCAAATCCCTTTCTCCATGTGCTTCCCCACACTGCATCCCATATCTCTGATTTGGCCTGAGCAGTGGATGGGAGAGCAGAACCAGACATGCCATATTAGTAGTAGTCAAGGTCTCTCTCTCTTTTTAAAGATTTATTTATTTATTTGAGAGACAGAGCATATGCACGAGGAGTGGCGGTGGAGGGGCAGAGGGAGAGGGAGAGGCAGACCCCCAGCTGAGCAGGGAGCCTGATGCCAGGCTCGATCCCAGGACCCTTAAATCATGACCTGAGCTGAAGGCAGACACTTAACTGAGCCACCCAGGCGCCCACGAGTCAAGGTCTCTCAATACAGCCTGAAATACCTTAGCCTTTTTGATGCTCACCTCACATTTCTTTTCCAAAACAGTTTCTAGCAGGGGATTTAAAACTCTCTGGTTCGGGGCGCCTGGGTGGCTCAGTCATTAAGTGTCTGCCTTCGGCTCAGGTCATGATCCCAGGGTCCTGGGATCGAGCCCCGCATCGGGCTCCCTGCTCAGCGGGAAGCCTGCTTCTCCCTCTCCCACTCCCCCTGCTTGTGTTCCCTCTCTCACTGTGTCTCTGTCAAATAAATAAATAAAATCTTAAAAAAAAAAATAAATTAAAAAAAAAAATAAAACTTTCTGGTTGTAGTAGTCAGGGAACAAGTCATTAATCAGCCTAATATTTCTTAGTTTATAATTGTCGATCTTGGCCCATGGACAAGCTGTGTTTGCTTGTAATGCACTGTATTTGCTTATAAATATTTGTATTTACCAGCTTGTCACCTGGTTGACCAAGGAGCACAGGAGCTTATAAGAGAAGGAACATTTAATGCCACGGATTTCCTCAGAACGTTTACATAGGAGAAACAAGTTGGGAAAGTTGCCTTTTGCTACCTATATGTTAAAATGAACATTTTAAAATCAAGCATCATTTACCTTATGAAAACTTGTATAAATAAGACAAATTCTTTTTCTCTAAAAAGATAGCCCCGAAGAGTGTAATGGGAAATGGAGTGGGCGTGTGTGAAGCACGATTTGGCATTCATCACATTGCTTTTTGCTCTATAGAGATGCCAAGGATATTCTAGAGAAAGTTTAAACAAAGAGCCAAGTGTTCAAGTTCATTTCTACATTATTATATATTTTATTCTTTCCTAAACATTTTGAAGAGCATGATGAAAAGTCATAAAAATAACTGCTTCGTTCTTTTTTATTTGCATTTATATATGGCCATGTAGATGCTAAGCCTAAGGAGATCTTGAAAAGTAAACTATGAAATTCTAACTTTTTGAACTGTAATTGACAATGGATCCCACAAGCTGAATGGGGTCTATGAGCACGGAAGTGATCTGGGGTAAGACTCGGCCCCTGAGCAATAGTGGGGGCCTTGAACACTACTGTACTCTGAGCTAGGTCTTCACTCTGGGCCTGGCCCTCTGTGAAATGCTTTATTCAGCAGTGTGAGCCAAGGCAACAGGTGCTCTAGGTGTGTGTGTGGGGGGGGGGGAGAGGGTGTAGGGGGATGGGCTGTGTCTTATTTTGCAGGCAGGAATGTGAATAAACGAGAGTGGACTCTACCTCCCTCTCAGTTACATAGGTAACCCAATAGCATTTTACCCATCCCTGACATCCCATCAGAAGGCTGCAGACAAGAACTACTTACTTCTGGCTTATGCCTTAATAGCTGTAAAGAATAAGCCTTTGAACTAGATCTGATTTTCTGTAAGTTCAGTTTTGCTAAATAACACCTCCTTCTTTTCTAGCAACATTACTTGAACATTTTGATTCTTTCCCTCCTATTGGTATCATTCCCAAGATAATTCCAGGACAGGTGTGGAAAAGCTGATGCACACATTGAGAACAGATGGTAGATTAGATATATCAATTTATTCAGTGCTACAGCTGACTTTTTCTGTAGGGAAATCAGAAGCATGACAAAACTTTATTACTAAAATTATTGTATATAAGTATATATTTATTATATATTTATTGTTTATTATTATATTTAAAATAATGTATTCGATATATAAATATATATTTATTATATATTGCAGATATTAGCCTGTATTTATATATATATAAAATATGAAATAATTTCTCCCAAGGACTGAGAAAGCATTATGTCAATAAAATAAGAGAGCTATCTAAAGAGATTCTCTATTATATGAGCATCTTCTATTATATGAGCATTCCAGGAATACACTGGCTTCATAAAAGACTAGATGTTAGGAACGTATTGTGCGTCAATAATTATTATTGGTGAACTCAATCATGTGAGAGATTAAGGAATTAATAATTTTATACTTCCTCTTTCCTTTCCTACTTGCTGATTTTTTGGGTATATTGTTATGATTATTTTGCCAAGACTATAACACCTTAAATTCTGTAAACAAAATTCCCACAATAATTTAGCTTTAAGATGATATTAAGAAAAAAAATTCAGGGGCACCTGGGTGGTGCAGCCAACTCTTGGTTTCAGCTCAGGTCTGATCGCAGGGTTGCGAGATTGAGCCCCATGTCAGGTTCTGTGCTCAGCACAGAGTGCTTGGGTTTCTCTCTCCCTTTGCCCCTCCCCTCCACTGTCTAAATAAATAAATAAGTTTTAAGGAAAAAAAAGAAAAAATTTATCCTTACACCCATCCTCCCCATTGCTTTTCTATTCCTGACCTTTTTGCTGTGATTAGTAATATATCTGGCCAGATAATCATAGTCAAAAGTTGTTGGGGTTTTTTTTCAAGAAGAATTAATGTGTTCTATATTCCCTGAATTCTGAAGAGGTCTATGACTAGCTTCAATGTTCACCACTGGTAGGTGACTTCCTTTTTTTCCTGTCTGGATGTCTGAAAATTCTTTTTTCATGCTTAATGTTAAGTAATTTTAAGAGAATGTATTTTGGGATCATTGTTCTGTATGCATCTCTCCTGGAACACAGTCTCTGACCCTCATTTTAGAGAATTTTCCTTGGTACAAATTTTTTAAAGAAATGTTGGGTGCTATGGGAGTTTCTTTTTTTCTGAAAAGCTATTTATTTGGATCCTTGTTGTCTTGTCACCAAACCTATTACCTTCCGTCCATGGCTTTAATCTCTTTTCCTGCGTTTTCACCATCATGATCTGTTTATTGCTGTCTCCCATGTATCGTTCCATAAAGGCCCATTATTTTGTTCCTTGATTTCCTTATCTGGAAGGTCCCCCTTTTTATGTCAGAGTTTTGTGATTTGACCATCTAAAACTTCGTTTTACTGAAGTTACATTACAAAGTGCTTCTATAGTGCTAAGAATTTGAAAGGGGGTGTTGTGGTGTAACGTCATTTAAACTTTATGTTTTTAAACTCAGCCCTGTGCTTACTGAATTCCTTCCTTTCTTTCCCTCTCCTTCCTCCCCTCTCATTTCTCCTCATCCTCTCATGCTCTTCCTCCTCCTTCTCAGAGCTATCCCTGTACAGCAACCATCCCATTTTCGTAATGCCTATGCTTACCGTCAATAGTATTTTCCAGATCTTTTATTTGCTATCACAGAATGAGGGAAATTATCCCTACACCTGTTACCCCTTACCAGACCTTATCTGACCAAGGTCTATTTGCCCCGAGCCTATCAGTTAAAAATTGGGTATTTTATTCCATTTCGTTTTCTGCGGTTTGAGAGCCAGGCACGAATGCAAAGGGCCAACTGGTCCCGAGCACAGTATTTGTTAGAAAAGATCCATGAGACACCTAAAGTTATCCTAGTTGTTTATGAATACCGTACTGCTAGTTTTGTGGCAGGTTTCATTGTTTTCAGTGTTTAGAGTTTCTTTTTTAAAAAATAGGTTCTTAAGACTGCCACAATAACAAAACAATGTTCTTTCCCCCAAGACACCATCCATTACTTTGTTCTGATAGATCAGTTTGACAGAGCATTATGCTCCTCATTTTGTTTTAATAACATTGTTTTTCTCAAGAAATCAAAGCAATTATAGAATAGTACAAAGGCATTTACAAACCATATCAAGCCTCACATGCTCCCAGACCATGCAGAGTAAAACAGGAGTCAGCATGACATACGTTGGATTTGAAGATTCAAACCACACTTACAACTATCTACCTTATAGACGAACCATGAGAGACGATGGACTCTGAAAAACAAACTGAGGGTTCTAGAGGGGAGGGGGGTGGGAGGATGGGTTAGCCTGGTGATGGGTATTGAGGAGGGCACGTTCTGCATGGAGCACTGGGTGTTATGCACAAACAGTGAATCATGGAACACTACATCTAAAACTAATGATGTAATGTATGGGGATTAATATAACAATAAAAAAATTTAAAAAAAAAGCTATCTACCTTAGCATCAAGTGGGGCCGCATTCACTAAAAAAACAAGATATACTGGCCTACTTTTTCTAGCCTAGAAGGACAAGATCCGAACAATCTAGCTATAGATGACGGTGTGTTAGAGTGAGAAGGTAGCATGCATACGGGAAAATGCACAAGAATTACAGTTAGACTGAACTGGTTTTGAGTCTGAACCCAGCCAACTCAGCTATTTAATCATAGGCAATTTATACCTTGCCAAGAAGCCTCAAGTCTCCAGTCTGCAAACTGGGAACGTTTCCATTTTCCTTTTGTTCATTCTCTCAGTCACATGACTGGAATACACTGAAAGTCCACTACATGTCACAGGAGCTCTAGCCGTCGGGTAAAGCAGGGACCAAGACAGGTGGGGCTCACGGTGCTTCCCTTGACCGAGAAGGTGTTCCCAATAGGTGTTTTACTGAAGATCTGATAAATGAGACTGTTTGGATAGTTGTGTAAGTCCTCATGAGGAAAACAAAAAGTGATGGCAGAATCAGTGCTAAATTATCCACTACAGCTATGGACAGTCCTGACACAGACAGGAGCTCAGCTGGGTCGAGGGACAGAAAGACGGAGCTGCTGTAGCATGTGGCATGCGGGGAGAGTCGTTCGAGATGATAGGAGGGAAGCAGAGACCAGCCATGCAGGCTCAGAGAAGAAGCTGGGTTTTATTCTAGCTGAAGTGAGAAGCAATTGGGGGATGTTCACCAGGGAGCCACAGAATCAGATCTGAGCTGGAAGATTACCCTGGCTGCTAGATGGCAATGTACTGCAGAAGGGCAAGAGAGTCAGCAAGACACCAGCTGGGAAGTGATTGCCACGATCCTGGAGAGAAACCAAAATGGTTTAAGGTTTGACATTGGAGGTCATAGAAGGTAGTTACAATCAGCAAGTAGTTAGAATCAAGTCAACAAAACCTGCTGAGGATTTGGTGGTAGGAATGAGGAAAAGGTGGAGCTCATGTTTGGGTGCTCCAGGACAGAAGCCAGGCTCCCTCTGCTCATCTCCCGGGTCAGGGTGAGGTGTGTACCTATCGCTCTGGCCACCGGCAGGGACTTTCTGTGTCCACATGAGGTGAAACAGGTCCATGTAGGGATGAGATGTAGAGAGATGTAGGGATGTAGGGATGAGACAAGGTATGGCTCCTGAATTTTTGTCCTAAGAAACTGGGGAGATGGAGGTGTCATTTACCAAGAGGAGAAAGGGATGGGGTAGGGTGGGAAGAGCGTGGGTGTGGATCAAATGCTTTGTTTTCAGGTTTTTAAATAAGATTTTACATTCCCATTTCTACTTAATTGCTAAAGTAGAGAAAACTTATTTTTAAAAAATGTTTATCAAATATATACACAAATCCCTGAAATTTCTTTTTAGCAAGAATCACTTGGTTTTTCTAGGTATAAAAAAATATCACCAACCATGAGATAGTTTGATCTTTTCTTTTTCGATGCTTATGCAATTACTTTATACCTTAATCATTTATACTAAAACCTTCAAGGGTAATAAGAGTAGTAGAAAATGTTCCTATCTAGTTCTTGATTTTAACAGAAAATATCTTAATGTCATGCCTTTTTGGACAATGTTTATTTTTGGTTTTTGGTAAAGAGTTGCCAGATTTGATTGTGTCCCTTGTATTTTTAATGAGCCATGACTGCTGAATTATGCTTTTTCAGTATATGATTATGGATTTTTTTTTCATTTTAGGATAGATCATTGCATTTTCAAAATTATCAAGTTAAATGTGTGTGATGTTGATTCGTGGTTTATACTGAATATTTAGAGAACATTAAAGTTTCCTACGGTTTGTAAATGTCTTTGAATTGCTGTGCAACTGTGCTAATTTCTGAAGAAAAGCAGCTCATTAAACAAATCTTTTTTTTCTGAGTATCTTGGCTCTTTTTAAAAAAAAGGGGGGGGGAACCTTAAAGGTTGTGTGTGTGTGTGTTTTTTAATCAGTCTTTAACTTTTATAGTTAATGCATTTAACAGACTGCAAATTGTAATAATAGGTTTTATCCTCTGGCTCTTATGGACAGTTATATATAGGACATTATTATGGCTGTTGTTTATTTGTGCCCTCAGGAAGCCATTTTTAAAGGAAATGTAATTATGTTTCTATCCTTCATGATCCAGAGGTTATTACAGATAATTTTATTCTTTTATTGAAGCAGATCTTTGACTTACGGCCTCATCAGCCAACTGAAATTGCATTTCAAAATTAAAAAAAAAAAATCCTAAGCTACAACCATGACCAAAAAGAATTAACCAACTAAAAAGATACCTTGTTATTTTAACTTCATTAGCACATTTTCTGATTCTGAAAGTTTGGTTTGGGGAGATACGAAGTTTGATAACACTCCCATTTGTCCAGTACAAATTTAAGTCTATTGTTCCAGCATCCTATGTGGTTTATCATTTGTCTCAGAATTTTGATTTTAACTGAATTGTTGTTGCTGTTAACATAACAATACATTACTATTTGCATTTCAATAATATTTGTTATAAACATTTACACTTAAATAAGATAATAGTACTTGGACCTCTACTTCATTCTTCCAGGTTCTGCCATGGTTTGGTCTATTAGTGCATAAGAAAGATAAGCAGGGAAAGAGGCTCATTTAGAATCTGAAAGCTGACCAGTGATAACCCTTGTCTCTTTTAGAAACACTTCTGGACATATTAAAACCAATGATTTCCTTTCATTTACAATAGCCAAATTATGGAAGCATTGCTGGATGAATGGCTAAAGAAGAAGTGGTGTATATACATACAAGGGAATATTAGTCAGCCATAAAAAAGAATGAAATCTTGCCATTTGCAACAACATGGATGAAGCTAGAGGGTATAATGCTAAGCAAGAAAGTTAGAGAAAGACAGATACCATATGATTTCACTCATATGTGGAATTTAAGAAACAAAACAAGTGAGCAAAGGAAAAAAAAGGCAAATCAAAAAACAGTCTCTTTTAGTATAGAGAACAAACAGATGGTTAGCAGAGGGCAGGTGGGTGGGGGATGGGTGAAATAGGTGAAGGAGATTAAGAGTACACTTACGATGAGCACTGAGTAATATATGGTATTGCTGAATCACTATATTGTACACCTGAAACTAATGTAACATTGTATATTAACTACACTGGAATGAAAATTTTTAAAAATTTTCAATAAAGAAACAATGCTTTTGTTTCAAATATAGAATAAAAGTACTCAGTGATAAAACAAAATGTACCAGAGACATATGCACCTAGGGACATCTAACTCCTTCCAGCCTTGATGGGAGTATAAATTAGTAAATCCTCTTTTGAGGGTGAGGACATTTTACCAGCAAAGATCAAAGGTTAAATGTGTGAAATATTTAAACCTTAAAATAAAAGTACTGCAATTCTTCTAGGATTCTATCCTACCTAAGTACTTCACACCCGTGCCAAAAGTTGTCTGAAAAGTACAAAATACAGAGAATTGTTTGCTTACCACAGAGAAAACCTGAAAAGAACACAAATGGGTTGGGAGGTAGTTAATTAAGATACAATAATTCCATATTATGACATCCTATGCAAGTTTTTTAAACAACAAGATAGATTTGTGTATACTGAGGTAAAACAAAAAGTCTTGCAAGTTACATTATCAAAAGAAAAAAGGCAAGCCAAAAGATAATATAGATACTAGGATGTCACTTACGATAAACAAAGCAACAGTTTTGCTGTTGTGTATCAATGTGTATCAATATGTCTTTATATGTGGATATAATAAGCATGTAACTAAAAAAACCTGGAAGGATCCATTCAAACATGACTGTGCATGGTCTCTGCCTCTGAAGAGGGAAGACGCATTGAGGGCAGAGGCTCAGAGGGCAATTTTCATATTTATTTTCTCTATATCTGCATTGTTGGAAATATTAACGGAGAAAATAGAGTCATGTGTCATGTGTATAATTTTTAAAACCTAAACAAAGAAAAAAGAAAAGCCATTCTCTATTAATTATGTGCTTCAACTAATGTCCTTAACTTGAAGATTCACTCAGTTACAAAGTGACGTGGATTAACCGGGAGAATTTAAATGTTTCCAAAAGCTACAAAGAGGTTTTTATTTTGTTGGTGGTGGTTTTGTGTTTATGTTTTATTTTGTTCTGCTTTTACTAGAAGAGTTTTAACCTCAGAGCTGGGTAGATTATAAAACAAGTGGTTCAGTGTACTTCCTCGTAGGAGAACTTTGAGGTTACATGACCGCCTCCCCTGATTTTCTCTGAATCGCCCCTATGCTTTCATTATGAAACTTGATTCCATTCAACCAGGTGTTCAGGAATAAAAATAAAAAGATCCAGCACTTTAAAAAATATAAGTATTTGCACATGTGAAGCATTATGCTAAACACTATATTCTGTAACATACAAAAAAAAAAAACAATCAAGGTAGGGCAAAGAGCGATAATAGCTATTTAACTTTGGAATCAAATTAATGGCCTTGTCCCTATTTTAGTTGCGAGGTCGTTCACACAATTATAGCTAAAGACAAATAATGGAAGTTTAAAGTCAAAAAGTAACTGAAGACAATTGTTGAAATACTTAGAGAGAGATAGAGCAGAATTTATTTATAATTAGCTCCTTTATAAAAACTTTCTCAAAATAACAATAGAGATGAATGTGTTTAGAAAGATGGTATTAAAGAATGCCTTGGCCTTAAGGTTGCTGTTTAATTTATGCAGGTCCATAAAAAAATTTTTTTTAATTATAAGAAAGTAAAAAAAATTAAAAATCATAAATATGTGAAAGTACAAAAATGCATTTATTGGGCCCTTACTCTGTACCAGGTCCTATTCCACGTGCTGAACAAAACAATAGATAAAAGTGATCCAAATTCCTGCCCTCAGGAAATTTATGTTCTAATGGACAGATTCTCATAATTCCACTACTTACATGGAACTAAAGTTAATAGTTTGGGGTATAGCTTTTTAACTTTTTATATTTACCTATGTACATTCTCACAAAGTTGCAATTGTCCTATGAGTGTTTACACTTAAAATAATGTAGCCACATTTTCCACATTTTTAAATATTTCTCAACAGCATTGTTTCTGTGGCATCGTGTTCCAATAAGTGAACTGTAGTTTGTTCAATCAATCCCTTATTGTTTCAGATCATTTTATTTTTTTCATCATTGTAAACAATAAGATTGACATCATTGTAGACAAATCTCTGCACAGGTCTGAGACTACACCTTTGGGATAAAGTGTAAGAAGTGAAATTGCAGGATGAAGGGTTATAGGATGCTCTTCCATTACTGAAGCTAATACGCTATTTTAATATTAAAATTAATGTTTGATATAAAGTAACTATGTAAAAGGTAGAAGTTTCTATATATTATATTTAAGTAAAATAAGGGGAAAACTGCTTAATTTGTATTAGTTTAATTATTAAGAATAATATAATACAGTATGTTTTTATGTTCGTATATTAATAGTTCTCCTCAAAAGAATAGTTACATAATTTGGTTTAAGAAGTCTATTTCTTATACCTTATTTTAGGGAACAAATGATTCTAAAATCATAGTTTTAGATAATATATGGGATAAATTGTGAGCATAAAAGTGCATTAAACTCCAGTCTTTCTCTAAAGTATTTATTTTATACAAAAGCAGAGATTATGATCACTGTACTGTGATTGGCCCATTCTTGTGATCAGCACCTAGCAGCAGGAATAATCAGATATTCATTTCTCTAGATTTCTGAATTATGACCTTAAACTTCCTTTCCTGGGTCAAGCTTTTTCAATTTCCAAATTTAGTTGGAAATATAACTATACTGAAAAATGTAGGTAGCTTGCACTATCATATTAAAAAATTTCTTATTTGACTGGATTTATATTGGAATCAGTTGGAAATTCAGAAAGCAAGACAGTTTAGTCACAGCTGCCCCTCAGGGGAAGAAAAAATAGAAACAGGTATTGTTAAGAATATATTTCTTTGTGTCCATTTACATAAAGTCACATAAAGTGAAAGACAGATATATGCTTCTAGAATCCAGTCTATCAGAGAAGATTGAAGAACACTTTAAAAATAAAGTCATTGCAACATAGTAATTGATTACTTCTATAATGGGGGGGGAGCTGAACCACTCTGTAAGTCCTTCTTTGGGTGAACTGTTTGGGGAAAACACTTTTTTTTGTCTTTTTTTAAAAATATAATTCATTTTGTAAGAGCATTGATTTATCTATTCATTCTTTTAACCAGTATTTATTGGGTCCTCCATATGCCGGATACAATGCTCAATACTGGGCATACACTGACCAATTAAACATTGTGCCAAGCCTACATACCATCAATTTACCACCAAGTCTACCAGTGATTCTTATCACAGTAACTACTGCAACTGGAGATAAGCAGTGACTATAAAAATGTGAGCAGTCAGATCAGCCTCAGTGCTCCTGAAAAGAAGCAACTGTTAGGTAGAAAGAAATCCCTCCCTTCCCAGTACTTCCCAGCATGAGAGTAAGGCTTTTGGTACCCACTTCCGTGGAACAAGGTAGAAGTGCAGGAGAAAGTCAGAGAAGTTCCTTTCCCCTCTCCCCGTTCCCCTTCCCCATCCTTCTCCTCTCTCGCTGCTCTTCCCACCTTCTTCTCTACTTCCCTTCCTGAAATTAATCCAAATAGAGTCTTCATTTTAGGCTCTGACTGCTTAGATAAAGTTAAGTAAAAGATGAGCAATATCTTGCGGCATTTTTCCCATATGAAGCAGCTAAATAATCTAGAACAGAAACAAAATAGTTTCCTTGAAAGCTGGTGGGGTGTTTTTATTCATCATCCTCATCGTTCTGCATTGGCATCATCATTTGTCACTTACTGATATTTAGCGCATCTTAAGCACACAAATGTTTGTATATATATCTTGTGACATTCTCGCAGCTTTAGGCAGCAGATAGTTATCAACCTTGTACAGATGAAGGAAAATGGAGGCCAAGTCTATTTATGTGATTTGCCCAGGGTCATGCCTCTAAGGACAGACAGAGCCCAGATGTATCTCCAATGCTATAAATGAAGCATCAGTTTCCCAAATTAACTGTATTTACTGTAGCTTACACTTCCCTGATAAGAGTTGCCTATAGAAGGAGTCATTGGGTTTCTCTTCTTTCCCTTGTATTTATCCCCAAACATGAATCAAATCAGAAGTTCTATTAAAGAGTACCATCAGAATACGCAAATGAAGCAAGACACCATTTGATATATTTTAAAAACCTATTATACACTTTAGATAAAAGATTTGAAAGTAAACCCATGCTAATTTCAGCATTTCCCAAAAGAAAATCCATATGGCTTGCTCTGATGAGCAGTACAACATGAGAGATCAAAGACAACCCCAAAAGAGATCAGTCCCATCTACACATAAATCGGGTTCTGTTATCAGCCATAAAAAGCTGACATTCATCAAGGTATTCTGCACAAAGAAATGTAAAATCAGATCCAGAGAGCTGGCCCAGTATCGGGGCTGTGCATCTGAGGAGAGGTGCATTTCTAAGCCAGAGTGCCTCAGGTGGAAAGATAGTCGCCATCCCCAGAACCTTCACAGTGACTGCAGCCATCAGCTCCAGGCCAGCCTCACGAGGGAAGAGAAGGAACCTTACTGCAGGAACTCCTGCCTACCCAGCAGTCACTGTCATAACCACTGTGCCTTATAGCAGTAAGAGCAATGAAAGAAAGAGGATTCAGAACCTCTTTCAGGAGGAAGCCACTCCCTGCGGAATTTGAACATTTCAAGTGTCCACAGTTATGCTATATTTTTCTTCTCAGTATCAGTTTTAGTCTCCACTAATCATAGCATGATCAGGGCTTGATTGTTTTGTTAGGTATCTTAAATTAGAAAAGAGGAAGCTGTGTTTCTGGAGGAACCAGACATTCCTTATAGCCCTTGAAGAGTTAGGTAAGCTCTCTTTTCGTTTTCATTTGCAAAATCTGTGCTATTCTGATTTGTATCATGGGATCCTAGTATTCTAGGATTGTTTCATGAGCTCGATGCTCTGCGAGCCATAAGTGCTCAGTATGGTCAGAAGGGTAGGAATATGTTGAAAAATTTTCACATAGCTTACATTTTGTAAAGGTATAAGAGAACAAAAGTCACCTTTTCAATATGCTTAGGTTTGCAAAGTGCCTGACACTGCACCCCATAGAAAGATTATATGGAAATACAAGTAAAAAAGATTATATGGTTACAAGGGAATGAATATACAGTGTATGGTTTTGAATGAATATACAATCAAAAGCTCTTTGCTACCTTTCCGATAGTTGCATTAACTTTCTTTGTTTTCCCCAGCTTTATTGAGATATATATATATCTCAACATATAACATTGTGTAAGCTTAAGTTATACAACGTGTTGATTTGATACAGTTATATTTGCAAAATGATCACCACCATAATGTTAACTAACACCTCCATCATGTCACATAAATGTCATTTCTTTTTTGTGGTTAGAACCTTTAGGATCTACTATCTTAGAAATTTTCAATTATATAACACAGTATTTTTAACTGTAATCGTCATGCTGTACATTAGATCTCAAGAACTTATTCATCTTGTGCTTCTCTTTTCTCCACATCCTCCCCAACACTTGTTATCTCTTGTATTTTTGATGATAGCCGTTCTAACAGGTATGAGGTGATATATCACAGCTTTTATTTGTTACATAAACTTTCTATTTGGGAAATTATTTCTTTTGAGTCC
Source organism: Phoca vitulina (assembly GCF_004348235.1). Lineage (NCBI taxonomy): Eukaryota > Metazoa > Chordata > Mammalia > Carnivora > Phocidae > Phoca > Phoca vitulina. Next base: position 24,394,110 of record NW_022589718.1, read on the forward strand.
CTACATGTACTAGAGGGTTTAGTAATCACCACTGTGCATATGGAAAGAAGTTAAAAAAGGAGAGAATGACCAATGCCACTTAACTTTGCTTCCTCGAACCCTAACACAGTGATGGATTCTTAACAGACGCCCAGAAAGTTTAAATGAACGAATAAGGTTTCTTTCCTTGATGTTCATGGAAATATTTAGAAAAACAAATCCTTGGGGTGCCTGGGTGGCTCAGTCGTTAAGCGTCTGCCTTCAGTTCAGGTCATGATCCCGGGGTCCTGGGATCGAGCCCCGCATCAGGCTCCCTGCTCCACGGGAAGCCTGCTTCTCCCTCTCCCACCCCCCCTGCTTGTGTTCCCTCTCTCACTGTGTCTCTCTCTATCAAATAAATAAAATCTTTAAAAAAAAAAAAAAAGAAAAGAAAAACAAATCCTTGATTAACACTGCATCTATAAGTGGGACAACAGTGTACCCCTCCCAACCACTAACATCACCTCACCAAAGTGGATTCTTAAAACTTTCCAAAAAAGTCCTGGTCCCAGGATTTGCCTGGCAACAGTCATTCTCCAAAACCTTCTGAGAGGTGGTAATAATTCATTGCAGAAGGCACCTGAGAAAGCAAAGCAGGGACCCTGTATGGTTCTCCCCGAGTTATCAGTGCAGCATCTGTCCCACTAAGCTGACCTCAGAAACGTGCCGGGCAGGGTCTTCTGGTGCTGCCGGCGGTTTGGTCTCATTGAGGCACAGCTGTTGTGATCAAAGTTCACATGGGATCAGAGACAAACAGTTTGAAACATAACACTCAAAGAGTGGTTGTGGCTTCCAATTATTTTGGATGAATCTCCTTTGTTGGGATAAAGAGTTGGGAAGCCTATGGTGGGTCATAAGAAGAAGAGAGGCAGGGCTCTGTGAGCGAAGGGTTTTCTATGAGAGGCTGGGGCAGGCAAGGCTAGACTGTACTGCGGGTAGCTCTCATCTCCTCAAGCCTGCACGGAGCTTGCAATTCCCCTAAGCAGGGAATCCAACTTTTTCCTGATATCCCTTTGCCTTAGATCTCTAACTATGAGCGCACTCTATAATGACAATTGTATTTGCCTCACTTAAAAGGCAGAGAAAGGCAGAAGTTTAGAGCATACAATGGCCCAACTAGTTTGAAAATGTACTGTTTTAATTGTGGAACTTATTGTAGTGGCCAGTGATTGTAATTATTTCATATCTAATGTACAGTACAGTTGATTGAAAGTCTTACTCTCTAAGGAAGATTTTTCAACTTTTTATTCCCCAGAGGCTTATCAACATAAAGAGATTAATGGGTTTTATGTTTTATGGTTATCTTTTATTTGAAGAAAATGTTAATAAAGTAACTGACACATTTAAATGATTCCTCAAAGAAACCCATTCTCCCAGAACTAGAAAAAGAATCTCTTTCATTTTGCAGGTGGGAAATTTGCTAAATGTGCAGAGTCAAAAGCAGAAATGAGGCTCAGTTTTCAAGTTCATGGATCTGCCTAGTGACTACGGCAGTCATTCCAACTCGCCTACCCAATATCCAATCTCCTTTCCTGCTAAGAGAACCCAGGCTGCATTTAAGTGACAACAAGTAAAAACTACATTTCCCAGCATCCATTGTAGCCAGCTTGGGTCAGTGAAGAACGAGCAGCAATCAACAGCATGGGGCTTCAAGAAATGTTAGCATGTGCCTTCTTGTCCTTCCTGCTTTCTCCCTTTTTTCTGTCTGAAATATGAATGTGAGAGCTGGGACTGCAGTAGCCATCCTGTCTGAGCCAAAAATGTGGCCATATACTAAGGATGGCAAAGCAAAAAGCTAGGCAGAGCCCGGAATAGAATAATACAGTGGATCCTTCCTAGAAGCCTTGATTTGCCTACTTACTCTTCTTGATAAAATTAAAATAAAATAAAATAAAATAAAACTTTATTTTGTTTAAGCTGCAGTTATTTGGGCTTCTCCTATCACTTGAATGAATATTCCAACTGAAAGAGTGTCCCAGTGTAGTTCTTCAGTAAATCAGAAAGATCAGAAAAACATTTTCTATCCATTATCTATATAGCTCTGTTCTTAGAGTTTGCTGTTTGGAATAGAAAACTGTTTGCCTGGTATAGCCCCTGGCTCTTTGATGAGGTCCTCATCCTCCCCCTGTATGTTTTTCTATTTTGTTTCACCCATTCACAACCAAAAGCAAATTCTTTTCCAATAGCCTGAGCATCCACAACTTTGTTGTGATTGTATATTTATTTTATGTTCCATAAAATCAGGGTTGTTTCTCCTCTAGATTCAACCCCAGAGGATTTTGTCTTTATCACTTTGTACTTATTGCAAAACATTATGACCTATCTTGAATGAACATCAGAGTTATATCTCACAAATTGCCCAACCCCTGCCCAAAACAAGGGATTTTCTGCATTGGTTCAGAAGCAATACTGTTTGGGGGCGCCTGGGTGGCTCAGTCGTTAAGCATCTGCCTTCGGCTCAGGTCATGATCCCAGGGTTCTGGGATCGAGCCCCGCATCGGGCTCCCTGCTCCGCGGGAAGCCTGCTTCTCCCTCTCCCACTCCCCCTGCTTGTGTTCCCTCTCTCGCTGTGTCTCTCTCTGTCAAAGAAATAAATAAAATCTTAAAAAAAAAAAAAAAAGAAGCAATACTGTTTGGTAGTTATCTGACACAGTGTGACATCCTTCTGCTTATGGAGACCATTTCCCTGCCACTGAATTTTGCCACATACCTTTAGCTTTTCTCTCATCCACTAAGAAGTCTTTATAGAAAGGGGTCAACATAAAAAAAAAAAATTACAACAGGTAACAGTTAAAAAAAGACAGCACTTAGCTAAGATCTTAAATAGTGGTAAGGTAATTTATTGAAATAACAATGTGGGTGTGTTCTCTCTGTTTCTCCCTTTATGCCTCTCTCCCCAACATGAGTCTCCTTTTCTAAAGATTTTAGGGTTTAGACCTATAGAAAGTAGAAGTGTCCTATTCTTACCCTGCTACTCAACTCTTCTCCGTTCCTCTGACTTCCTAGTAAATGTTAGAGGCATTTCCCGTCTATCATAGCAGCTTAAATGAATTGAGATTAGGCAAGGGAGAAAGGATTTGGCTTTGGAAGGCCTCCAAGAGAGAGGTTTCCTAACAGATGAGGTAGAGGGGGTGGAATTGTCCCATGAGTAGTCTGTGGAGTTAGTGGGTGGGACCTCAGAGTTGGACCTAGAGAAGATGCCCTGAAGGCACAGACAGCCCAGCTTCACCAGGGACCTCAGAGCCAAGTGTGGCAACAAGCAGTAAAGTCCCCAGAGCTGAAGATGATACGGAGAGGTTAGGTAATGGATAGAATCTGTACTCATGACTGGAGTTTCTTCTCAATACCTCTGAATCTAGGAAGATACCAGAACTGTGCATGACAGGGATGGGGTTCAAGAAAAAGAACCTCTGGGGGCGCCTAGGTGGCTCAATTGGTTAAGCAACTGCCTTCGGCTCAGGTCATGATTCTGGAGTCCCGGGATCGAGTCCCGCATCGGGCTCCCTGCTCAGCGAGGGGTCTGCTTCTCCCTCTGACCCTTCCCCTCTCATGCTGTCTCCCATTCTCTCTCTCAGATAAATAAAAATCTTAAAAAAGAAAAAGAACCTCTGATAATGACTAAGTTTTCAGTTCCCAACGGTCCAACGGCCAGATTCAAATTGAAGTTGACTTAAAGGAGAAATGTGATCGTTCCTCTCCACCTGACTTCTTCTCCAAGATTCTCACCTATAACATCATTTCTAGGGGAAAGGAAAGATCTACAAACAGAAATCTCACAATCTCACAATCGTGATGCAAAGTTTCCTGTGACCCTGGCACCTTCTGAGCTCTATTTGTGCCTGTGTATCTTATCAGTTGAATAGGGATTGTTGTGACATCATTCAGAGTCTGGATTAGTTAACAAAAATTAGTTAACCCTTCACTGATAGAAAGTACTATTTTGATCTTTAAAAGAAGCGTCAGTATTTTAGTATCTACTGCATTACACTTGAATGATCCCTCTTCTCCTTAGAGCACTGCTGGTATTATTGTCTCAGACCTCAGAGCCCCTGCCTTCATTCTGGCAATTTTGAAATTCTGAAACTGAAATAAACAGCTAGCTGAAATAAACAATCCAGATTAAGAAATGTACATTTATCAAAGCCGGCAACGCAGACTATAGCAGCACTGGTGATAAAATAAATCCCGAGAGAGCAGGAACCTGTGTCTTTTACTGAGGTTTCTAGCCAACTGTCAAGATGGGAAACAAATATATTTGTCCTAAAATATAATTTGTATACAGATCAGAATTAAGAAACTTGAGATGAAGGAAAAAGGGAAAATGAAAAAAAAAAGATAAACTGACTCTGTCCCACCTACAAATAATTTTTTAAAATGACTTGAACTAGGGGCGCCTGGGTGGCTCAGTTGATTGAGCGGCTGACTCTTGATTTCTGCTCAGGTCATGATGTCAGGGTCCTAGGATTGAGCCCCAGGCTGGGTTCCACGCTCAGTGGGGAGTCTGCTTGAGGATTCTCTCTCTCTCCCTCTGCCTCTGCCCCATCCCCAGCTCCCTCTCTCTCTCTCTCTCAAATAAATAAACCTTCAATAATAATAATAATAATAATATATAAATACATAAAAATGACTTGAACTAAATGCATTAAAACAGAGCAAACTTCAATTTATGTAAAGCAAGCTGACTGAATTTGTTATTACCTCCACTATGGATGATGGGACAAAGAGTAGGAGGAAGAAAGTCATGCCCTTGAATCAGGTTCACAGCCCTTATAGAACTGAATGTGTTTTAAAGGCAGTAGATGTGTATGAGAGTATAACTGGAACCAAGAAGGGTGATTCTCTTTAACTCAAAATCATTTCCAGCATACGATATTTTATTTTGAGTGTTGTTTTTAATAAATGGATTAACTGAATAGAAATGAAATTTGATTTGGAACAAGCACTCCTTTTTGGCTTCCTGGTAAACACTGCACTTGGTTTGTTTGCTGCGAGGCTGGGAACATTGGCTTATTCCGTCTCAAGGCTGGTACTCACCCAACACCAACCTCTCCCAGCCACCGGCTGGGAATACTTATCACTATTTTACAATCCTGACTGGCTGTGGACAGGGATATTTTAACTACAGAAACCAACATAGGGATTCAAAAACATAAAAACCCTCTCAAAGATGACTACATTTTTGAGGCCTTCTGGAATTTCCCTTGGCAACTTGTACAAATCATGACCTGCAAGTTCCTGGGTGAGAGTTCAAGAAGACATGTGGCAAAAAGCCTGGTTAAATCATGTCATCTGAAACCGGTTTGTGGACAGTTTGTCCTTCAGAGCCAAACCTGTTTCATCACTAAAATAAAAATCTCAGCACTGTGTGTAAGATAAACTAAAAGATGGTGTTTATCAGGAAAGAGATAGAATGTTTGCATTGGGGTATCTAATAAAAATTGGGAGAATTTAAAGTGGTGCTATGACCCAGCAATTGCACTACTGGGTATTTACCCCCAAAACACAGATGTAGTGAAAAGAAGGGCCATACGCACCCCGATGTTCATAGCAGCAATGTCCACAATAGCCAGACTGTGGAAAGAACCGAGATGCCCTTCAACATATGAATGGATAAAGAAGATGTGGTCCATATATACAATGGAATATTACTCAGCCATCAGAAAGGATGAATACCCAACTTGTGCATCAACATGGATGGGACTGGAGGAGATTATGCTAAGTGAAATAAGTCAAGCAGAGAAAGTCAATTATCATATGGTTTCACTTATTTGTGGAACATAAGGAATAGCACGGAGGACATTAGGAGAAGGAAGGGAAAAATGGGGGGGGGGAATTGGAGGGAGAGATGAACCATGAGAGACTATGGACTCTGAGAAACAAACAGGGTTTTAGAGGGGAGGGGGTGGGGGGATGGGTTAGCCCAGTGATGGGTATTAAGGAGGGCACGTACTGCATGGAGCACTGGGTGTTATACGAAAACAATGAATCATGGAACACTACATCAAAAACTAATGATGTAATGTATGGTGATTAACATAACATAATAAAATAAAATTTAAAAAAAGAAAAGGAAAAAGACTAATGATGTATTGTATGGTGAGTAACATAACATAATAAAATAAAATTAAAAAAAATAAATAAAGTGGTGCTATGGCTTGACTTGAGACCAGAACCAGGGGTTATGGTAGAGAGGACTAGAGACAAACATGAAGGGTTTGAAGTGGAAGGAAACACCTAGAAGCTAAGGTAGAAGAATGCTGAAAATATCCTTAGTGGGTGAATAATTCCTTTAGTAAGGATGCTCTTGGAAATAGTGTTGTAAAATTTTCAATGTTCCCACTTCAGAACGTAACACCCCTCAAAGGTAAATTTTAAATATATATATATATATATATATATCCTCACAATTTTATTTTTTTACTGGGGTCAGAAATAGTCTGAAGACAGAAATAGTCTGATTTTAGGTCAGAGGTTTATATATGACACTTCAGCAAAGAGGATTATGTCCAACAGTTAAGCTAATTAATGGGTGTTGGTAAGGGTGGGAATGCCAGGGACACAGGGTGGAAGGATAGACCACAGGGAAGAAACAGGAGAAGGAGTGAAGTCACCTGGGGCTATTGCCCTTTGTCGCTGTGGACTGGCCACTATGCTATTGTTACCGTGTCTCTAATGTTGCAGTCACTTGAGTTGATGATTAAACTTATGTGAATTACTCTCTTTTAGTATTAAACGGAACTCTAAGTTATTCCATTTTGGCAGCCACATCAAAGACAGGAAAACACAGAACAGAAAGATGCCCAAGGTAATGTCTCAGCTAAGCATTCATCTGGGGTGATAGGAAAGTTGCAAAAATATGGGCTGGGCAAGGGCAACGTGAAGATTTATCCTAAAGCAACCACTTTAACGTCTCCTGTTGCCTGCCAACTTCTATTAATCTTTACCTCCTATTCTTGCTACATACAACCCACTTTCGACGGGATATTTTATTTGCCCCCATCAAGTTACTTTCTTTTGGTAAATTGTTAAATAATTCCTTGCCTGCCCCCTCTTTCCAAATTCTTAGAACTTAATTTGATTAAACAAATCTAGTGATAAGGTGATGACTGTAAATCTCCAAATGTGATAAAAATCTAAATATCAATTGGGATATTTCTATCCCAATTTTTGTGCTTTGTGGAAGAGTTTGCAAATCCACATGGAAAAAGTCTTACCATATAAGTCATAAACAGAGCATCATGAAATAAACATAACATAAAACAGTCCATTGCTGAGATACCACTTCTATTTGGGCTTTTAATATCTTTCTTTGAATCTAATGCTTTCTTGTGGGGAAAATTCAATGTGATATTTTTTGCCTCAAAGGTATTTTGTTGGTTGGATGAGGATTTTTTTCCTTGAAACATGTTTTCACCCTTCTGGCTTTTTATAGTATTATGAGAACAATGACCTCATTCTCTCCAGTTGATAATAATGGCATACTTTTTATAACTTGAAAAGGCATCTGCTTATTGATATGGGAGTTAAAATTAACTATAACGTAAGAGTTAGCTATTGCATGCCTCGCCTTATCTTGTGGAGCAAAATAAATAGGATGGAAAACACGTGGAGCTTGCGTTTGTTTAAGTCTTTGTAAATGATAATCTGTGTGCTGGTAGAGAGACATTTATCTTCTCTTTATGCTTTATTTCACAGCTGAAAAATTAGACAAAGAACCCAGTATTGTTGAAAATATCCCTTTCTAAATAAGACGAAAATGGGGAGAAAATAAAAATCCTATAATGAAGAGGTCACATTTAATTCATGATCATAACATTTGACAAGTTAACAAGAATGTGAACACTGATAAGCTGATCCTTCTCTGCAGGTGACACATCCACCTGGGTGTGTACCCTATCACATTTTCTGTGGGACTCTATTCTACTTAGAAATCACAAAAATACCATTAAAACTGATTAGAGTTTCAATCCTAAGCAAGAAGAAGGATGATAAATGCATTTAAGGATCCTGGTGAGATAAGAAAGCTGAAAACGGAATAATTGTAATACTTTATGCAACGGCACTAGTATTTCTGAACTAATTTATGAAATCACTTAATCCGCAATGGATGAGAAAGCAGTACATTTAACATGGGGTCTTTGGTTTATGAGTAGTCAAAGCTGCTAGGATGGTAGGTCGCAAACAGTGATTAAATGCCAGACTGAAATGAGGATAAGACTCTGCACAGTATTGTAATTGTCTGTTCACTTATCTGTCTTCCTCAATGAATTAAAATGTCCTTATAGGACTGTGTATTATTTTTAACTCCTCAGTATTCAGCACATTGCCTGGCACACATAGGCACATGAGAAAGGCTTATTGTTATTCAGACTGTACAAATTGCTGAAAGAAGGCAGATCCTACAAGTCTTAACCTAGCCCGGTGTCCTTTGTAAATTTTTTAATACCATGCTTATCCTGTCGTAAAAATGCAAATACCATGTGGAGGGATTATGCGTTTAGTCTAATCGGCATTGAACACATTAGGATAACAGATCATTTAAGCTATTTGAAAGCTTTGCACCACTCTCTCCTTGTCCCATTTCACCACTGGCCTGGTGTGCAGGGCACTGGCACTGAGAGGGTTTATAGAGGTTGGCACTAGACCATTGAGCCGGGTGAGCTGCAAGAGTCCACAGGGTTCTAAAAGGGTAGGTGGGGACCAAAGATGAACTTTACCAGCTTCCCGATTGTAATTATGTCCAGACTTCATCACTTATCCAGAAGGTGGCAGGTGTATGTAAGAAGGGAAGCCACCCCCTCACTACAAGGGGGACCAGGGAATGAGGACAGAGGAAGAAGAGACGGAGTCTCTTCTCCCAAGCCTCACCTCAGAGCCAAAGCAATCCCATAACATGGAACATTCATTCAGGAAATATGTTTTCTTGCATACTCTGTGTGAGTACTGTCTGGGCCTTGCTCAGTGTTTTAAAAAATGAATCACATCAGCTGCTACCTTAAGTGTGCAAAAGAACTCAGTAAGCGAGGCAAGAGCTCCACACAAACAGTCCCGCAGCAAGGCCAGCAGTGAGGTGGGCCACATGAGGGATCTCGATGAACTTTCTGTTGAATAGAAGAAGACCCCTTAGAAAGCTCTCCCACTGTGATGGTGAGCCCAACATCTGGGGGCCTTCTAGGTCTCTTCGCGGTAGCCCCAGAAAAGCAGTGTTACTCAAAGTCAAATTTATCATGTCACTCTCCTGCCTAAAACCTCTCAGCGGCCATTCTTCATTGCTTCTCAGATAAATTAAACTCTGTACCATGGCCTAGAGGGCTGGAGGCTCTGCATAATCTGGCCTCTTCAGGCTGAATCTATAGTCACTACGCACTTCTATTGTGTTGTAGATGCACTTAAATCCTCTCCGCGCTACTCTCCCTCTCTCTTTCTGACTCTTCTTTTCCTGTCTCTCTGTCTCTGTGTGTGTCTGTCTCCCTCTGTCTCTGTCTCTGTCTCTTTCTCTCTGCCTCTCTCTTTCTCACACACACACAGTTTTCTATTCCATTTGTATAGTATATCTGAAAATTATGTTCCTCTCTATACTCTCTACCTAATTAATCCCTGTGATTTCATTTTCTCCCCTCTGCCACCACCACCCTGCTCAATCCATCCACTGTCATCTCTCATCTGGACTATTGCTATCATTGCCCTGCTTCCAATTGCTTCCCTATTATCAAGAATCTACACAGCAGGCAGAGTGTCCTTTATAAAATATAAATCAGATCTCTTTTCACTTATTTAATTAAAATCCTGCCATAATCAATCCCAGATTCCTCTCCGTGACATCTAAGGCACGGCATTAGCTGCCTTCTCTCTATTTCTCCAGCCTCATTACCTGAATCACTGTTTTCCTCCAGCTCTGTGCTCTGCCACACTAGCCTTCTCTTGGTTTCTCAAGGACTCTGAACCGCTCTCTGATCTCAAGGACCCAGACACATTCCATCTGCCCAGAACATTTCCCTCCCAGATGTCCTCAGGGCTTTTTTAGTCACTGAGGTCTCAGCATAAAGGTCAACTCCTTAGAGAGGATTTTTCTAACCAGCCAAACCCAAGTACTGAAGTAGTCTTCCAGTTACGGTCTTATCACATGGCACTCTTTATTATCTTCATGATACTCCTCACTATCTGAAATTGACTATAGATTTGCATACTTGTTTGTTTACTTCTCTCTCTTCCCCTGCACTGGAATGCAAGCTCCCCAAGATAAGGAGCTATGGCAGCCTTGTTTATCCAGTGAGTATGATGGGGCTGGTGATTTATAGAGATTCAACAACTGTTCCCTGAATTAATAAATGGATCTTTCTCTTGCTCTTCTCAGTCTTCATTTGCTTGTTTTTTGTGTGTGTAATTCTATTTCATATGACATTCACAGTAGAAAGTTTCCCAGAACATATAGGTGCTTACAGAATTCCCTTTTATTTATGGACCACCTTCAAGCAACCTCCAAAGTTAAATAGAAAAAAAAAAAAGTTAATAAATAATGGAAGAATCTTTAGCATATGGTTAAAATTGTAAGAACTCAGTATCATTTTTACCTACCATTCATCTCTCTAAATGACTCATAGTATTTGTTTCTTTACCTGTTCATTATTTCCAAGCATCTGTTCTTGGAAATACTAGGCCCCAGCATCTTAGGTTTTGTTCATTATCCATACTCCTTGCTTCAAGTTCTTCTCCTCTCTGCTACAGCTTTCCATTTATTCCCCATCTTTTAATGGTCACCTATTATGCACCAGGCACCAGGAATGCAAAGATGACTCCAAAATGGTCCCCGGCTTCAGGAAGCTTACAGTCTCCTAGAGAGGACTGATATGTAAACCAGCCAGAGTAAAACATATTAAAGGGTCTAGAATACAGGTATGTGCAGGAGATAGCAGTGCCCAAACAAGAGGAGGTGGCTGATTTTCCGTGATTTGTGGCGTGGCAGGGGTGGGGTGGGGAGAGGAGAGGCTCAGGAAATGCTTTGCAGGGGTGCAACAGAGTGGTGCTGCAGAGGAGAAACAGGCATTCCTAGCAAGAAAACAAGGTCAAGAATATTCCAGCTCCTGGGAAGTGTAGAACATGAAGGGAGCGGATTAAGAAGTGAGAAGAGAGAAGCAAGCATGGAGCAGAGCCATTAGAGAATGAGGTGGGCTCTGCTGAAATATCTGAGTCTTATCCCATGGCAGAAACGACCATGAAGGTGTTTATTTTCCACCCTAAGGAGCCCTAAGAAAGCCACAGTCCATTTGCAGAATGACTTTAATTTCTTCAGTCCTTTGACTGAAGTAAGTCCTATTAAGTCTAATACTGTATTTTTTAAAGACTTGATAGAAACCTCCTGAAGACAATAAAGTCAAACAAGGTGGTTGTTGTGATTATTCTTTGGTTTGCAATTTCCTGCAATTTTTCTCCTGTCATTGTTTTTCACTATTCTTTTGGGTTCACCAAAGCTAATCCCAATAATGACAAATGTTAAAGGTTTTATAGGAGCTAGTCAATAATTAGTACTTCCAAGGCATTATTAGAGACTGATTTAAATATCTAGAGTCCTCTTGATGTTCTTGGCCTCTTTTGTTTTTGTTGTAAGAAACAGATAAAGTCATCACAAGGAAAGAAAATGGAAAGTTGTCACATTTTTTATTATACCTTTTGGATCTCCTCCAGTTCTTAGAGAAAATTTACGAAGCTAATTCTTTAGGTAAATATTTGTTCAGGGGCCCCTGGGTGGCTCAGTCGGTTGAGTGGCTGACTCTTGGTTTCCGCTCAGGTCATGATCTCGGGTGACCTGGGTTCAAGCCCCATGTCAGGCTCTGTGCTCAGTGGGGAGTCTGCTTGAGGATTCTCTCTCTCTCCCTTTCCCTCTGCCCCCTCCCCAACTCCCACTCACACATGCACTTGCTTTTTCTCTCTCTCTAAAATAAATAAATCTTTTAAAAAAATGTGTTCAGATTTCTGTTTAAAGTAGATTTTGATGTTATTACATGGTGGGTTATGTGGGCTTCTTTAAAATATTTTCTGTGTCTCTCCCTTATGGCATACTTTGAAACACCAACTTGCCTAAGAGACTGGTTGCAGTGTTTGCAGTAACCTCAGCAAAAAGGCAATTTATGGATCTGGTGGAAAGGAAATGTGTCAAATGGCAATCTACAATAGCCAACAAATACAAAGTGCCTGATTTTACCATAGCATTTTCATTTCTGCCACATAAAGGAGAATTGTGTGTGTGGGGGGGGGGGAGACTAGGAAATATAAAAATAGGCAGTAAAAAAAAAAGAAGTATTTTAATCTATGATGCTAGGGGAAAAAAAGTGACTAGAGGGGCTTTGACACTAGTAAAATTCCTGAGATTTACAAAATGACAAGGGTTTTGGCCGTGGGTAAGATAGTGGAGTGATTAAAAGGGAAGCTTGGGAGGAAGAGAGAAATAACTTGTAGTATGTGTCTTCTACAAGCCAGGCAGCCACCTAGGCATATTAATTCATAATCCTATCTATTACTGGCCACAATTGTGAATCATAGTGAGATGGTATTATTGGGATTTTTATCTAGGAGGAAGCTAAAACTCGGTGGTCACATAGCTAAGTGGATATGGGATTAGAATCCTGCCTGGTCCTGAAGCCCACAATCTTTCTCCTTCATAAATAACACTGCTTCTCATTCTATACTAGGAACGTTCTGGTTAAGAGGCATGGTTTAAATTGGACTTTGGACTAAAAGAGTAACAGAAAGGAATGTAAGAAATACATTGACAGGTATCCTAGTGTTTATTTGTTTGCATCTTATACTTTTTAATAAACAGCTAAATCTGAGTGGAAGTGTAGTATTGTAATCTACAGTGTAGATTTACATTTGATTTAGGTTGGTTGAGTGCCGACTCTATGCTGAAAATCTCAAAGGCACAGTTTTCATTAAAACAGTGATTCGTTCCATAAACCCCACAACCAAGGCAGTGCCTTATCGTCTTTTGACAGCCAGCCATAGTTTACTTCAAGGGATTAAACGAAAATGGCATCTTAATGCTGAACTCGTACCTCAGATGTCAATTAGAGCAGCAAACCGTGCTGCTTCAGCAGGTGAGACTGTGGGGGTGAAGGAGCGCTTCTCGGGGCAGTGAGAGCTGTGTGGGGGCGGGGCGGGGTTTACTGTGAGTACCCACAGCTCCTCAGACTTCCAGGGCAGACTCTCATTCCCGTTCTGCTTTGATTCCTGATGATTTTTCAGTGTTTATGTTTTCCAAAGAAAAGCAGACCTCTCTGGGTGTGCTTCCAGAAAGTGCTTTCCCAAATGGTTTGCTTTTCAGGAGGAAAGTTGTTACCAGATCAATGTGCTTAAGGAAATGAAAAGCCCTTGATTAGCAGCCAAGAAGCCTCCTAATGAAATGACATTTCCCTCCAGGGATTTCAAGTGCTGAATAAAATCTAGTGCTCTCCGTGTAGAGTGCTTATGTTTGTTTTGTGCTCTTCCGAGGTACACTTCATAAACATGGATACAAACAAAAAGCTGGCCCTCCAAATAGATGCATGTGCATGTCCACATTAAGTATTGAAGCAAAAGCTTTATGGGCCTCCCACACCTGGGTTGAGTAGCTGAAGGAAGAGTACCATATGCACATCCCTGAATGAACTCCCCAGAAGCATTAGGCCCCCAGAGAGGGAACGCTGTACTGGTTGGTCTGAAAACAGCATTATCTTCTAAAATTCTGGAGAAAATGTAGGACTTTATTGTGAGGTTAATTCTTGGTGAAACGGATAATCTCTGATGATTTTTGCAGAGGTGACAAACTGTTAGACTCTGGTCTTTAATATGTCAGCATTTAAATGTGTATTGCAAAGATACAAAGAGATTATAGTCTTTATGGTGTATTGATATAAATGTGTGCACAGAAAAGACTTTAATATTAAGTATGAGAAATCCACTAGGACTACAGAGTTTGAAACTAGTAGGAAATATTCTAACGTTATGGGAGAGTTTCATGGCACCAAGGGCAAGTGTAAATGACAACAGCAATGCCTAGCTTGAGAGAGCTGCCATTTCCTAAAACAGTTGTAGACGGGGGTTCAGGCTCACAGTGGTATGAGCTGCTTTGCCATTGTAACAATATGCAAGGGGTGGGGGCACAAACAGCACCCCACCCAAAAAGGATGAGGCGAAGAAAATTCAGTATGTCCACTTCAGTGACCTTATAGAATTAAAGAAATTGCAAATTAAAATTTTACAGCTAAACTCCAAAACAAAAAATTATTGCCATTATTATTTTTCATATTCCCTATAAATTTGTCTCTACCTAGAATATCCTCACACCTTCACCTTCAAAACTCAGCTCAGGTTTCTACTCTCTGTGAGCAGCTTTCCTTACCTCTTCCCCTCCTAACTTCCTGACATCTAATTGTTCATATTTGAAAAAAGCACTTGTCACACTCTTTGGTATAATTACCTATTTAAAGATTGTGAAGGATAATATATTTAGTATCTTATTTCAGAGACTATTTTTTTTAAACTCTTATGTAAAAATGGACATCACTAGTACAGATGGTTGACTCCGATAAAAACCTAAGAATAACGTCTCAATAATTTATCTCTATTTCTTTTTTTCACCTATTTGGTGCCTACTGAAAGGCTTACCAAAAGTCCTAGACACATGTCAATTATAACTCAATTAATAATAAGGTCAGTGAGAGCATGAGAAAAAATCCTAGACACAAACCAGACTCCATAGTCTTGCCTTCACCTTAGAAAATACAAAAATGATTTTCCTTCCATTTCCTTCTAAGACGTTGTTCAGGGTTCCTAGGTGTCAGCCCCATCAAAAAGAAATTTTCTGGTACATTCTCCAGTTTCTACTCCTTGTCTAATGGCATGATTATACTATACGCATATGCGTAAAAGAGTCTTTGAGAACTTTTACAAATATAATAATAGAGAAAGAAATTCTGACACTTGTTTTATATCTCACATAAGAAAATTGTTTGCATATTTATCCCCCAAAGTGGACAGGAGATGTATCTCATTAACATATCCCTCTTATCTTTTCCTTTTACAACCACAAGAAAGAAAGATTATACATCTGCCTTAGTGTGTCACCATTTGGGCAGCTCTCCCATGCACCTCCCACTGCACACATTTGGGGTGTGGTAGGAATCCTATATGTGAATTAAAAGAAGCCAAGATCATGCCTCAAAGAGTATCAGGGTAACATTTTCTGGTCCTACATTATATATTTGGGAAGAGGATATGTATTTCATCCTATAAGACTTTGGAAAAGTGATTTTATTTCTTTTCACTTCAATTTCTTCATCCATAAAATTAGTATTGTAGGGGCACCTGGGTGGCTCAGTCAGTGAAGCATTGGACTCTCGATTTAGGCTCAGGTCATGATCTCAGGGTGGTGAGATCAAGGCCCATGTCAGGCTCCGCAGTGAGTGTGGAGCCTGTTTAAGATTCTCTCTCTCTCCCCTGGTCCCTCTATGCCCCTCCCCCCACCTGCACACGTCTCTCTCTTTCTCTTAAAAAAAAAAAAATTAGCCTTATAACACCAGCTTCCCTGGACGGTTGTGATGGCTGATAAAACTCCAAGCATCTATGAAGTATCATTTCCCTCCCTGTGCTCTTCAAGTTCAGCATGATACTCAGGTGGGAAGCGAGGCCCAGGGCCACCACATATACACTTACAGGAAGGAGCTACAGCTTATGTGTACACACCGCTCATTCAGTGTGCATATTTGGCAGTTTGTTTCCACCAACCTACTCCTATCACTTATCTTTAGCGTATGGTGATCTTCATGATCCCTAAGGACCCGTGGCAGGGATAAGGGGTAGGGAGCATGTACAGAACCAAGAGATCATACAGATCACAGCTTCCTGGAGTGGTGATTTGCTTGGTGGTAAATAATCTAAAGCACTGTTTTTATATTAATGCAAATAAAAAAGGAAAACCACCAGTACATTATGCGCTAGTGTGAGACTGCTTCCAGCTCTTCCCAGACACCCAGGATTTGGGTCCACTTGTCTCTACATTAAGGGTTTTGGATGGATTTGAGAAGCAGTCAGAATGGAATACCCGAAAAAGCTGTGAGCAGAGTAATGTACCATAGAGGTTAGACTCCGATAGCCAAAAACTCAATCTGAAATGCAACTCAGATGTGGAAATCCATTTCTCTTTCCAAGACTCTTCCTGACATTCCAGAAAATCTCGTAAAACTTACAGAAATATCAAAACCAGGGTACGTCCTACAAAAACAACCAGCTGACCTGAGTTTTCTAGAGTAGACCCAGATTAACATGTTTGCCCCTATTGTCTCCACAAATATAGTTGTACTTGTTAGAGATATACTTCCATTTTTTGGCTGGATTTGAATTTGGCAACTTTGGTCCCTTTGAAAGGGACCAAAGATGAAAGATGGCTACAGTCCTCAGTTAATACAGAATAGTACCCAGCCCTGCAAACATCAGTTTGGAACCAAAAAGTGATAATGAGGTCTATGGACATATGGCAATAAGCCTAAAGCACTAGTTCTTAACCTATTTTTGTTCCAACCTGCCTGAGTGACAGGACATAGTGAATGGTAACTTAGAAACCATGCCTTTATAAGACAGCATATCAGAACATAAGGAATGGGAGCAGAATTTATAGTTCTAAAAAGTGCGCAGAGGATGTTTATGGGGATTTGTTGCCTATAGCAGCATCGAGTATATGGGTTTTGCCACTATACCAAAAGCTTTGATTTATAGTACACTAAAAGGGTTTATTCACTTAGCAAACAATTATTTCCTGATATGAACAGGCTCTACATTATGTGAGGGTCTCTGTTACACACTCAAAGATTTTCTCTACATTCTTCCATGGGATGTCATTTTAAAAGAGAAAATGAGAGTAAACATGGATCATGAAGATCCCATAAGGACAACTTGTAAGCTATCATATATTTATAACTCCTTACTTATTTCTCATGGGAATGATGAGGCCTTCTCAGAAAAAATGACTACTAATTAATCTATCTTTCCTTTGTAATCATATTGCTATGTGTCTTAAAAGGAATGTGAGAACATTTAAAAAAAATCAGTTTGTAAAAAAAATGATTATAAATACCAAATCATGATCTTTGTGGTAGTTTCAGGTATATTTCTTCATTTCTGGGAACATACAGCCTTTACAGGAATTTAACAATAGCCACGTTAGGGGCAAAATATGGAAGAAAAGCTGCACATCTTTTCAGCTCTGAACAGTTTTTGACAAGTGCTGTAAATGTATCCCAAACCCACTCAATAAAACTGGTATCTTGCAAAATGTATGATACACAGAGATCAGTGGTTTTAGCACAGGTGGTTAGGAGAGCAACTACTATTTCTCAAAGGAGGAGGGAGGTTAATCACCCATAAACCAAAGGCATGAAGTCCTTTTTCTGATGTACAAGAACAGAGCTATCATTTGGAGAAAACGTTTCCTAAAACCCATGAGGCCAGGATATCAAAGAGCTGCATGCTGTCATTTGCATGAGTTTTTCTGACAACCATGAAGAAACTGTCCTCTTTCCCTCTAGCAACTTTTTTTTTTTCCATAAAGATGTTAGACTCAACATATGGGATATGCCAATGGAGCAGAATGTTAAACTTCCTGTAATATCTCGGCATCTCTCAGGATTGCTGTGAGAATCCATGACATGTGGATGGTTAGGGAGTTGTGTGGTTTTCCCAGCTCAGTCATTACCAAGTGTACAACCCACATGAAAGCCACATTTAGTATTTCTCCATATTTTAAGAGGAAATGGTGACTCATGCCTGAAAGGCAGGATGAAGAGAAAGGTCTCCTAGGCATCTCTAATCATATTCTTTTCTGCTCTGCACTTATACTGTGAACAAGTTTCATTTCGTAACAAACCAAAGACCAAGTCTAAATTAGTATCCCCACAATCCTGAAGACTTGAAGGATTATACAGTTTTAGTAGTTGCCAGTGTGGTTGTGGATCAAAAAGCAATGTAGACACCCTCATGCCATTGAAAGCAGATTGTCTTCTCTACTCTAGTTGTTCACGTAATTTTAACAGCCATATGCTTGTTTTCTGTTTTCTCGCAATCTAGATCTGCTTTTTACTTCTTTTTTAGTCTCAATAGAAATTAAGTGGTTTTGGCCATCAACATTCCTGCCTGTCTTCTTTCAGTCTCCTGTGAAGAGGACCAGATGGAATAAGGCCTTTTATAGTTCCGACACGTTCACTGGAATTGAAATAATGGGCTGCAAATTTCCCATCTTTATAGGCAAAGACCCAGTCCTGCCCCATGGGAGCATGGCATGCTGGGCTACTGTCTTCCTCTCCAATGAGGGGTGAAGCATCAAAGATTGAGTCCAACAGAATAATTGCAGACAGGAGAGGGTTAGTTAGGAAAAGGATTTCAGAGTGTATGAATGAAGATTTATCCTTGCATTGGAGTTGACTTATTTTTCATTGGAATGCTACCAGAATCTAAAAAAAAAAAAAAAAAAGGCGAGAGGGGGAGAGTGGTAAATGACAATTCAACACAACCCGTCTGAGCAGTCAATTCAGAATGTCACTTTGCATTCATGAATTCTTTACTTGTCCACTGAACAGAAATAATAAAGAAAGGCTTTTCCACCAAGGAAAATGCTACTTCAAAATACAATGGGCTGTCTTGCGAAATTTCAAGCCAGAATTCACAGTGGCCTTGGTGAAACTCCAGTGGCCCCTCATAGAGTGCCTGCTCTCTAGAATGGCAACTGAATCAACAAGTGTGTGCCAAGATGCAAGGACCTTATCAGACCCCTCTTGGGAAAGAGCTGCTCTATCAATCTGACAGATGGAACAGTGGTCATTTGACCAAGGAGATAGTTCAGATAGCACTCTCATGACTAAAGGGCATTAGCCAAAAGAGTGAAAACGAAGCTTTTCCAGACTAGTCAGTAGTCAAGTCACTACGACACAAGTGTGTCACTATTATTTGCTCCTTTGATACAACTAAGCCACAATGGTTAAAGTGTCACAGTAGATATTCCACTCCAGTTCTTCTGGGGGCATCCAATGATCTCAAGCAACTTGGAAATATTCAGGATATGTTATCTGTAGGATAGAAACATGTAACTGTGCCAAGTGGACTTAATAGTGAGAGAAAAAACTTAAAACACTTTGTCAGGAAATGTCCTTATATGTATGTTTATAATGTCCTTGGGGCGCCTGGGTGGCTCAGCCAGTTAAATGTTTGACTCTTGGTTTCGGCTCAGGTCATGATCTCATGGTTGGTGAGATCAAGCCCCTTATTGGGGATCCATGCTCAGCGGGGAGTCTGCTTGAAGATTCTTTCCCTCTGCCCCACCCCCCACTTGTGTGTATGCGTGCACTCTCTCTCTCTCTAAAATAAATAAATCTTCAAAAAATATAGTTATAATATCCTTATATAAAGGACAATTAAAACTTTGGTTTGATTCTGAACCATGAGAATCTTCATTTCTATGACAATTTTGTTAATTTTTATAAAGTTTATTTGTCATAAGTTTGTATCTATTTGAATTTCCCTTTGCATTCAGATTGATTTCCTGATTTCAAAATCATAGAGTCACGAAGTTATTGACATGAAAAAAAAAAAAAACTGCCAAAGCAAAAGTTAAGACAGTGTGTCACAATGGGATGTCATAGGGTTAAAAAACAGCCTGCCCCTACTATGAAATGACCTCCATTTCCTTTCTTATTCCATGACCTTAGGGGATCTGTGGTTAAAGGCAGGTTGACTGTCACCCATATGACAGACAACTTCCTTAGAATGTCCTTGAAGACCTGAATCACCATAGGAACCATTAAATTTGATCTGAATCCTAGAGCCTTTATGAAAAAAATTGTCATAGCTATATCCTTTCCTCGGTCTCCATTCCACTGTTCCCATATAATCCGGGGGTATCTGAAGCCAGAGCTTAAAGCATAATTCCCAAGGGTCTCTACAGTTCATCAAATTCTCTGGACTGCCCTAAACTCAAGCCATGACTTGAGGACAAATTGGGATTCTTAAATTTCTGGATAGTTCAGATCCCAGGGTGGAGGCCAGGCCAACCCTGCATTCCAGGATGAATGCGAGAAGCTTGTGGAATACCAAAATGCCAGCTAGCTCTAACATGAAACAGTCAACTATTCATTGATGAGACCAACCATCAAAACTGGTGGTAGAAAAATCCTTTCCATTGTGTAAGAGACATCGCTTGTTCTAGACATTTTAATCATTGTCTATTAAGCCAATTCCTGCCTGATGGACAAGTATCCTTAGATGTGAGCTCCCACAGTATAGTCATCATTACAGGGCCCTAGGGCACAACTTATTGCTCTGGAATAACACGTTGCTAAGTAATCTGTGGGGTTTAAGTTGTCACATTCCTGACGGAGTCAAGGTTACTATAATCGTCACTACGGCAGCTCTGGGAAGGGTAACAGGGTGGAGGGGAATTTCACACATGCCATGTGTCGCTTACTCATCCTGTGAAGTCTGGCTTGGACTTGCTGCAGTTGGGAAGAGGGAGGAGATGTGTCTGGATGCTGCACACACGGGGGACCCCAGATCCTGCAAGGATGGATTCTGAGCTATAATTGCTCCCCATGACTCACGTGGCCAGCTGGATTTTATGGCACCAGCATTTCGGCACTCAGCAGTCACCTCCACACTGGGCAGAGTGAGAATTTGGTGCATCAATCCAAAAGATACTGGAAGTGTTTGCAAAGGGAAGCCAAATCAGATCGTTTCTTCCAACCCCAAAGAAAGTGACTTACCTCACCATTTACTAAGTAGGCAGAAACAAAATTAGATTTTTTTTTTCTTATCTTAGAACAAATTGTTTCTGGTTAGTTAAGGCTCAAATACAAGGTGGTAGGAGACATGAAAATAATATCAATGCTGCATCTATTATTGAATACAAGATGAGTGTAAGTTCATGGGACATAACTTCTCTAATTGGTTTAGCCTGCGTTCCCTATTGTCATAAAATACCTCATCTCCATCGCCATTCCTGCTAACTGAAGACTCTCACAGTGAGTCATTCTCTTCTTCTGGGGATCCTCATTAAACAAAAAGGTTTTGTCAAGCTTTCCTCTCCCTAGTTTTTACTTGACAAATAAGCTTCTTTCTCCAAATTAAATATCATAAATAAGATTTTTCAAACGCAAATGCCGCTGGGGATACTAAATCATTGCACCCTCCTTCTGTCCCACCCCGCTGCCCCCCCCCCTCAAACTTCCCTGGTTTTGAATTACAAGCCTAGAGGAAAAGATGCATGGCAGTTTAACTTGATTAATGTAGCACTCAGCAGAGGCCCGCATCTCATTCTCTGCAGAATGCCTTGCTTTCTACCTCATTGAATAAATGTATGCTATTATCTCAATCTTGCTTCAGGATTTACCAGTGAAATTGCTCTCAATAGGACTGCCAATGCCCTTTCATTTGCTTTAACCAATTGGTATTCTCCATCATTTTTTAAAACCAGATTTATAAAAGTATAATTTATAATACAGTAAAATTCACCCCTTTTAGGTGTATAGTTATATGAATGTTGAAAAATGCATGAAATCATGTAATTCCCACCACATCAAGATATAGGAAATTTCCATCCTTCCAGAAAGATTCCTTGTGTCCCTTTATAATCATGTCCTCCCCCAACTCCAGCCCCTGGCAACCCTTGATCTGCATTTGGTCCCTATAGTTTTGCCTTTCCAGAATGTCCTATTAATGGAAACATGCAATCTGCAGCCTTTTGTGTCTGTCTGCTTTCACTAGCAAAATCCATTTCATATTTGTCCTTGTTCTTGGATACACGGATATTTTTTCCTTTTTATCGCTGAGTAGCATTCTATTGTATGAATGTACCATTCTCCAGCTAATGGGTATTTGTGGTGTTTTCAGCTTTTAGTGATTCTGAAGAAAGTACCTATAAACATTTATGTACAGGTTTTTCTGTGGACACATATTTTCATTTCTCTTGGATAAATACCAGGGAGTGGGATTACTGGGTTGCATGAAGTTTATGTTTCACTGTATCAGAAATGGCCAAACTGTTTTCCAAAGGGGCTGTGCCTTTTTGCTTTCCTACTAGAAATGAGTGGGAGTTATTGTTACTCTATATCCTTGTCAGCATTTGCTATTGTCAGTTTTTTCTATTTTAGCCATTTTAATATATGTGTCATAGTATCTCATTGTGATTTTAGTTTGCATTTCCCTAATAACTAATAATATGAAGCATTTTGTCATGTTCTTATTTGCCATCTGTATCTCTCTTCTTTGGTGAAGTAGCTGTTCAAAGCTTTTTGTCTATTTTTTTTTTAAATGAGTTGTTTTACTATTGAGCTCTGAAAACTTTTTATATATTCTGGATATGAATCTATTATTGGATATATATTTTGCAAATATTTTCTCCCAGTCGGTAGCTTCCTTTTAATTTTCACATAATGTGTGGCTTTTTGTGTTTTGCCTCTTTCATTTAGCACTAGTTTTCAAGATTCATTCATGTACCAGTAATTCATTCCCTTTTATAACGAATACTTTGATGTACAGATATACCATATTTTGTTTATTCATTCATTACTTGATGGATATTTGGCTTGTTTCCACCTTGGACTACTGTAAATAATGTTACCATGAGCATTTGTGTACAAGTTTTGTTTGAACACCTGTTTTCAGTTCTTTTTTTTTTTTTTTTTTACTTTCATTTTTTTTTAATTTAAATTTTTTTATTGTTATGTTAATCCCCATACATTACATCATTAGTTTTAGATATAGTGTTCCATGATTCATTGTTTGTGCATAACACCCAGTGCTCCATGCAGAACGTGCCCTCTTTAATACCCATCACCAGGCTAACCCATCCTCCCACCCCCCTCCCCTCTAGAACCCTCAGTTTGTTTTTCAGAGTCCATTGTCTCTCATGGTTCTTCTCCCCCTCCAATTTCCCCCTCTTCATTCTTCCCCTCCTGCTACATTCTTCTTCTTTTTTGAGTATATACACAGAAGTGGAATTGCTGAGTCACATAGCAATGCTATGTTTAATTTATTGAGGAATCACCAAACAGTTCTTTCATGGCTTCATCATTTTATATCCCACCAGTAATGTACAATATTCTGATTTCTCCACATCCTTGCCAATATTTGTTATTTATATTATTATTATTATTATTAAAATCCTAATAGGTATGAGGTGTTATCTCATTGTGGTTTTATTTTGCATTTCCCTCATAACTAAAGATTTTGAGTATCTCTTCATATGCTTGTTGACCATTTGTATATCTTCATTAGATATATGTCTTTTCATGTCTTTTGCCCATTTTTTAATAGGGTTCTTGGGGGTTTTTTCTTTTCAGCTTTATAGTTTTAAGTTTTACATTTGTTTCCATGACCCATTTCAGGCTAATATGGTTCAAGGTATTTGTCAAGGTTCATTTTTACACATATGGTCCCTGGCCATTTGTTTAAAAGACTATCTTTTTTGGTGCACCTGGATAGCTCAGTTGGTTAGGCATCTGCCTTCAGCTTGGCTCATGACCCTAGGGTCCTGAGATCGAGCCCCACGAGCCCCATGTCAGGCTCTCTGCTCAGTGGGAATCTGATTCTCCCTCTCCCTGCTACTCCCCCTGCTTGTACTCTCTCTTTCTCTCTGTCAAATAAATAAATAAAATTTTTTAAAAAATAAAAATAAAAGACTATAATTTTTCCATTGAATTGCCTTGATTGAAGAGAATTGTTGATGACATAGGATATTCTTGGCCTTTAGTCTCTTCCACTAATCTATGTGTCTTTCCTTTAGTAATGTGTTATGTCATATACTCTTGGAGTGTCCATTCTTGAACACTACAGCTTCATAGTAAGTGTTGAAATCAGACAGTGTGACTCCTCCAACTCTGTTCTTCTTTTCCCAAATTGTGTAGGCTATTCTACTTACTTTGATTTTCCATATAAATTTAGAATAAGTTTATCAATATCTAAAATACCTTGTTGAGATGAGATTTTGATTGAAATGGAATTTGATTGGGATTGATTACACTGAATCTAATGATCTATTTGGGGAAAACTGATATCTTAACACAATTGAATTTTCTCATCCATGAACACAACATATGTCTCTATTCATCTAGGTCTTCTTTAGTTTCGTTCATTAATAACTTATAGTTATCAGCATACAAATCTTACATGTATCTTCTTAGATTTATTCCTAAGTATTTTATGGTTTTGGTGCCACTGTGAATGTTATTATTTATTAATTTTAGTTTCCAATTGTTTATTGTTAACATATAGAATTATGATTGACTTTTGTATATTTACTGTATATCCTAAAATCTTTACAAATTCATTTATGAGTTCTGGTAGCTTTCTTGCACATTCTTTGAGACTTTCCACATAGCCAGTCTCATCTGTGTGAATAGAGATGGTTTTATCTCTTCTTCTACTATCTGTATGACAGCTATTTCTTTTGTTTGCCTTACTTAGGCAAGTTAGGATCGCCAATACAATAATAAACAATAGTAGCAAGAGTGGACATCTTTTCCTTGTTCCCAATCTCATTCTTTAATTGTTCTTTTACTTTCCCTTACTGAAATTCTCTTGACTTCTATAATTCCATCCCTCCACATTCCCTTTGGCTCTTCTTCATTTATTTCTTTTGTAGGGGCTTCTTCCTGCAGTTACCCTTATAGGTTCCACAGAGACTGCCTTAACCAGATGCACTGTGCTTTTCACACATACTCCCTGTGTTACCTTATGGACTCTTGGAGTATCCAGTGTTACCTATGCACAGATAATTCTTAATTCCATATTCGATACCAGACCTTTCCTAACAGACTTCCCATCCAGTTGTATGCCAGTTACATGTCCCAGAGGCATGTTAGATTTAATATTTTTAATATTTATCCCATCATTCCTATCCTCTACATTTGCCTTGATAAGTAGTTGGTTTCTATAATGATATTTTTTAAACATAAATCTGATTGTGTTGTTTGTTTGCTTAAACTTTCTAATGTCTTATTCCAAACTCTTCACAATGGCTTACAAGTCCCTTATTGTAATGGTTTATAAGTCCCTACTTATAGGACTGATCTGAGTCCTAATAACTCTCAGGCTTCATTTCCTAACATTTCCCTTCTCGTCCACTATGCTCTAGTCACATGGGCCTCCATTCTCCTCCTTGAGCCAACCAAGTTTGTTGTTACCTTAGATAAGAAATAAATTTTTGCATGACTAGTGCTTTTTGGCCATTTATGTCATGCAGCCTCAAATGTGGCCTCCTGGGCGCCTGGGTGGCTCAGTCGTTAAGCGTCTGCCTTCGGCTCAGGTCATGATCCCAGGGTCCTGGGATCGAGCCCCGCATCGGGCTCCCTGCTCCGCGGGAAGCCTGCTTCTCCCTCCTCCACTCCCCCTGCTTGTGTTCCCTCTCTCGCTGTGTCTCTCTCTGTCAAATAAATAAATAAAATCTTTAAAAAAAAAAAATGTGGCCTCCTTAGTAAAGTTTTCCTCTATTCGGTCTAAGTTAGCCACTCCACCGCCTACACATTGTCTTTCATTTGGTCCTCTTTTATTTCCTTCCTACCAGTTCCTGCCATCTGAAATTACATTGTTTAATTATTGGTTTCTTGTACTCTTTTTTTTTTTTTAAAGATTTTTATTTATTTATTTGAGACAGAGAGAATGAGAGAGAGAGAGCACATGAGAGGGGGGAGAGTCAGAGGGAGAAGCAGGCTCCCTGCTGAGCAGGGAGCCCGATGCGGGACTCGATCCAGGGACTCCAGGATCATGACCTGAGCCGAAGGCAGTCGCCTAACCAACTGAGCCACCCAGGCGCCCCAGGTTTCTTGTACTCTTTTATTTCTCCCTCTAGAAATTAAGCTCCAGGAGGGCAGAAGCAATGATCATTTCGATAGTAGTAACTGTATCTTTGGTACCTATAGCAATGCCTGGATATATAGATACTCAATAAATAATGAATCCTGAGTGAATGAATAGATAAATTTTCTAATTCACCATCTACCTGGTTACATAAGCCAGAAACCTGGGTATCATCTGATTTCATCAGAGTTTGTTCCGCAAAGCAGATATTTTAAGCAGGAAAGGATTTAATACAGAGAATTAGGAAATTCTGGAATCAAGTAGAAGCACTAAAGAAGCAAAGGTCAGAGAAGCTGCTGCTAGTCTTCAGGGAAAGAAAATACAGACATTTTGAGGAACCTCCACCAAAAATCCCAGCAGTCGATAGCACCAAAAGTGGTGATCCTCAAGAGATTCCCCTGAAGCTACTAGCAAAACCACATTCTGCCACCTGCTAAAACCCATGCTCCTACTCACCATTGCTGGAATAATAATAGGTTTTCCTTCTTTTCTGTTTTCTAAATCTTTCTTGGTGACCTCTTGTGGGAGGAACCTAACATGAGAATCTGCTGGCCAGAGAGCGAAAAAAAATGTAGGTCCCAGGGCTCTGAAATCTTCAATATAGTGGATGAGTATAAAAGAAAAGAATGGCATTGAAATGTTAACAAACATCCAGCCCATGAACTCACCCACCTCCAATACATGAATGAGCAAGTGCTCTAGATTTTACTACTACATTTCCCTCACATACCTTAAATGTCTTGCCCCCACTAATCCCTTCCACCTTTGCCTCCATTTAGGCTCTTATTATCTTTTGCAACAACCTAGCTAGTGTCCCTTTCTTCAAAGCCTTGTTTTCTTAAAATAATCTATCTAAAGTATAACTCTGACTGTGTTATTCCTCATTCAATTCAAGGGCCTTTAGTGCTTTACATCACCTACAAGGTAAATTCAAGTTCCATAGCAGGAGAAGAAAGGCCCAGCCATTTGATATCCTTTACTCTTCCATAACACTGTGCACACCACACATGTCCTCACTGCTCTGCCTTTCTTCATCTCATCCATTTTGCTTGGTATGCTTCCTGCCCTCCTCCACCTAATTTCTACTTAATTCCCTAAGACATAGCTCAGGTGTCATCTGCCCTTCGAAGCCTTGCTTCACCCTGTCTCCCCTCTTTCCCCCTGGCCCCTCTACTAACACCCACACCCAATCTGAGGTAGGGGCATCTCCTTAGTGCTTCTATTCATATGATAAGAGTTTATGGATCTGTCTCCCCAGAAAGAGAATTATCATCTTCAGAAAACAGATTCTGCCACCTTGTCTTGGTATCAAGTGCCTGACAAGACACAGCACACAACAAACTTTGATGAATGGTTGAATGAATAAATAGAGGCACACATAAGTACTACATGTGTATGATCCCTTTATTATTTTTAGACTCTGTACATGCAAAGTGAGAATTTCAGAGAAACAAAATGAAGGTGTACCTAAAATGGGGTGAGTACTTCATACTTCTCAGACACCACTTCTGATTTCTGTTCTAAGAGTAACACATTTTCTTTCCTCCTGCCTGGTTGGATTTGATGGAAAAAGAAGATTGGCATGGAATTAAAAGGGTTTTTGTACCACTCAGATAGCTTACAGACATGCTTATAGGAAATTAATAGCAGGGGCCAGGGATCAGATGTGCAGATACTCGCGTTGTTCTTCTTTTGAATCAAGCAGCTGGCCACACAAAAGAGATGCTTGCAAAAGAACCACACCAAAATCCAGCCAGATTCAATCTAGCATGAATGAGAGATATTTTTGGTCTACAATAAGTAGGTACTTAATACTTTGGCATTCTCTTTGACCCATTCATGTGAAGTTGTCTGCTATTCTCAGAGCATGTCTGTACTACAGGAAGATTTTACTTTTATCTGTTTACCTAGACAGTATGTTTAAAATGAACAGGCCCTGTTTGTCCTGAAAACACCTGGACTCTACCAATAGGCTAAACAGCATAGAACCTCCCTACTGATCTTCACAACTAGTGATCTACACCTGTGCTCCCAGGCTGCCTGCAGCTGTGTTCACAGTTAGAGACAAGCGCTGGTGTGAAACCCTGCTGGGAGCTTTGCTGCTCCCAGCTGCTCTTCACCACCTTTTCCATTCCTTCCATGGGAAATGACTCATGATGAGTACCAGTTTATCTCCTATGTAGTAAATGCAGTACATGATGCTTTCTTCCTCCCCTCCACTCACTGATACCCTCTTAATTCTCTTCTTGTGCCAGTGCTCTGTGCCTTTATGACTCTGCACCTCTGAGTGTCCTTCTTTGATCAAGACAAATATCTAATGCTGCTAGGTAGTAATTAGGATTTCTTGTTTTACCTCCCCAGATCCAAAGCACACAACATTTTAATTTGTACAACCTGCCTTTATTTTATGGGGCTATTGCTTTTAATTTGCATTTTAGAGCTATATAATTGTGCCCTTTACTGAACAAGATTCAGAAGACAATCCCATCAAAAAAACAATTCCTGACAGCACTATAAACAAATTACAAGCACAAGAAGGACTGCAGTGCATGAGAAGATGTCCCGCTCCTCCTCCCAGGCTCACCCCCATGCATCTTCCCTAGAGAACAAACAGTGTACTATAGCTTTTTCTTTGGAATGGTGACTGCAGGATACATGGATATTGTAAATATCACCAAAAAGATCCCTTGCAGCCCTCCTGCCCAACTCCTGGGACCAGTGTCAGAGTCCCAGAACTGCATTAAGAGCATGCATCTTGGGTAAAATAGTCTGATTTTTCCAGACCTGCTACAGTCCTTGTCTAGAGACTCATTTGGAAATTCTTAGAACCTTATTCATCTTGTATATGCCCTCTTTCTCTGCCTGGAGCCAGTGACAAAGATTAAATCAGAGGGCTGTATCTGAGTTATCCTGGGCATTTGCCATTTGAATTTGTCTTCTGATTCAGTTCTCTTCTGGAAAGTTCCTTTTTTCACAATGAAGCATGAGTCCCATTCTTACAGGATCTCTCTAAAGATAGACTATACAATATAAGGAAGAGGAATGTTCACTCCTCCCTTGGAAAATAACACCATGTAATATTTGGACCTTGAAGATTCAGTGCCCAGTTGATGCCCCATGGAAGATAATGGTACCAGCTAGAAGGACAAATATACATCAACACCATCAGATGCCATGTGGTAGCTGAGCAGACATGTTTGTGAGACATGAGTGTGAGATACTTCCTGGTGATTCTCAAATCCTCACGGTGAACTACTAAAATACAGGAGGTTCTATGTCAAGGTGAGGACAGTAAAATATGTATGGTTACAATTTCTAGGTCTTAACCAGTGTCCCTAGAACACAGCTCAGCAGAACTTATGTGCTAAGCTAATACTTTATGGGGGGAAAAAGGGAACGTGCAATCCACAAATCTGAGAGTGAGGGAAACTGGCAGAGAGGCAAGAAAAGAAGAAAAGCAAATACAAGTTGATACATTACTGAACTAGCCAGAGTTTCTCAAGGAAATATGTATGGTTTTTAGGTAATATGGAGGAATTACTACATCTCAGCTCTGCTGGCTCCTCCCTCTCTTTTCTCTCTTGGTCTGTGTTAATTCCCTCACAGTCCCAGGTTCTCCTATATGACCCCCTGGGTAGCCTCTGGGGAAAACAGAGTGCTCCTGAGTTGCATTGGGCCGACCTGGGTGACGACTGACAGGGTGGGTGGGGCCAGCCAGACCAGCGGTGCATATGATATGGGCCCTCTACGTGGTCCAGCATGCCACAGGTTGGGAAGATGTGAGGAGGTGCTAGTTACATCCAAGGTTTTTTAACTTTAAGTAACAATCCTTAGAAAAATGCCATCAACTGGAATTCACATCAAATGGGAAACATTATAAAGGAAGTTGTAGAATTTCAGTGAGGATAAATAAAGATTCCTACACTTGGCTAGATGGAAGAGTTGTTAGAGACCATCTCCACACAAAAAATCTTCAAATAGAAGAGGTTAAGTGACTTCCCCACACAGCGCCACAAAAGAATCCAGAATCCTTCCTTTTCTCAAAGCTGTGCTTTTTTTTTTTCTTTATTAAAGAAACTATGCCTTTTGGGGATAGTCTGTATAGTTGTAATTTAGGTGATATTTGTCTTTAGATCCTTTTCATATTTGCAATTTTATATTTTAATACTTTTATGATGATTAACTACCCAGAGATTTATAGGCTTTTCAAAAGAAATATCTCAACATGTCTCAAAGAGTTATTTGTAAAGAACGATCTGACTGCAGGAATGTTAACAATTATATTGGGGTTATGGTCATAAGTCTAAAGAAGAATACCACCTCAACTTAATTAGAATGAAAGCCATCTGAACAAAGTAATGAGCATATATCTTCTTTCAACCTAGTTGCATTTGATTAAGGATTGTATGAGAACTTTTCCCACACTTGGCTTTTCTTCTAAGGTTTTTGAAATGCTTAAGGGGGGGGAAAAGTATTTATTACAAGAGCTTTGAAACCAATAGCTTCCCTGTTTCTAAAATGCAGAGAACACTAGAGCCTGAAAGTCAACAATTTCAAAAACATTTTTCAGGTTGGGAGTCCCTGGCTCACCTGCAATCCTCGACCCAGAAGTAAATGGTGTTGCAACTTCTAGGAAATGCTTTGGCCTTCATCTGTGTTTAGACCTGCATTTCACTAGACACAAATAGTTGATGAACTCTGTTTTATGTAAAATTCAAAAATCCATGTAAATTCAACAATTTCTGGATATCACGATACTTAGATTCACATTAATTTTGGTTTTTGCATATATTTTATATTTGTTCTAATACAACTATATTAGGTTCTGATATACCTTTATTAGTTTAAATATACCTACATATCAAAAAACAGTTCAATATTGATTTCTACACTACCATGAAAAATGTGAGACCCTATGGCAAGAGATATGATATGAATAATGTAAGATCTATTTTTTTTAAAAATTTGTGGGTAAGATAGACTCATGACTAAATATCCAATAGTAAAAGGCAGTAAATAGTTGTGATTCCAAGGGTTGCGTGAACATAAACACCATATAGTTTTAGAAGTAGCAAGAGTTTAGCCATTTTTGTAAACTGAGTACATGGGAGTCAAGAGATCTTAAGTGGCCATCCTTAGATCACAGAGCCAGTTTTAGGCAAAAATGCATCTTTTGAAAACTCCAGCAAATCATATACTTTCTTATTTAGCTTGGTCCTTTTAGGTATTAAAATTCAAAATAAGATTTGTTCTATGAATAACTTGGAATAAAAGGAGCTTGATTCTTTGTACCAAAGGCATTATAGTGTCATATAATGTCATTATAGTGAATATTCCTCGGGTTTGAATCAAGGCTCCTAGTTGTGTGACTTTGGCAAGTTATGTAACTCTCTGAGACTCATGGACCTGGTCTGTAGAATGGGGGTAAATTTTATGCCCACCTCATAGGTTCATTGTAAAGATTAAATGAGTGACTTCTATAAACACTTAGTGACGGGCACAGAGTAAGCACTTAATAATTATAGTTTATTATTATAATTATTTAAATTGTTTTAATAAATTCATGAGACAATTTTATAATATATTTATCCTCACAATCCCTAATTTTTTTTTTTTCTGTATACCACCTGGCGTCTTCTGTCAGCTTTTACCTGCCCTGATCAGGACCCTGGCAATTTAGCTGTGCTTCAAAGCAGAAAATAAAGCAGGTGTAGAAGGAGATGTTGAGAACTATAAAATGGAGAAATCGCTGGGTTAGTTTCATTGGACCACTATGGACTGTGACACATTAACTTCCCAACTACTTTAGTAAAGTGCTCCATGATTATGCTCTTTAACAAATGAGACCAGTTCATGATCAGAGTTCCAGGTAGGTATTTGTAGCTCTTAGCCTCAAGCTTTTTATCAGTGACATGCTGGAGACCTAGCTATTATTTATTCTTGCCTAGAATCCCCAGAATTAAACTTTTTTTAAAAGCTTTCATTTATTTGAGAGAGAGAGCGTGCATGCACAAACGGGGGGAGGGGCAGAGGGAGAAGGAGACCCTGAGATCATGACCTGAGTCAAGGGCACTTAACTGACTGAGCCACCCAGGCGTCCCCCCAGAATTAATTTTAACTGTCATAATGAGAGATCTCAATTATGGATATGTCAAAAGGCTTCATATTTTCCTTTGAGTCTATCATAGATGGTTTATGGAAATTCTTCAAAGCTGAGTTGAATCTCTTCAGAAATTCCTCATCTTGTGAAATCAAATCTCCCACCTTCAAAGGAAGTTTTCAAAAAATTGGAAGTTGATTCCCATGCCATTATACTGGTTTCTGGGTAGAGGAAAACTGACAGAAGCGTTTTTCTATTACTTAATATGCATTAGCTGAATACAGCTGCTGCTACAAAAAAAAAAAAAATTATTTTCAAAACTGGCAAAAACACAACATAACTTAAATTCCCTCCATCCTCACTTTTTTTGAGCAATGTTCATATAAATTTTCATTTGAATTTTTATTCATGTAAGCATAGTCTAATGTTCTGTCGATAAACTCTTTTTCTCCCGTAGTCTAGATTCCTCAGGGGGAAATGGGAATGATCCACCTGAATGTAAGATGATATGAATTCCTTCCTTTTTCTACTAAGCAAGTCAATATAACTGAACTCCGTGGGGAATTGTGATATTGTTTTATTTTCCTTAACTAAGCAACATCCTTTTATAGTCACCTACATGCTTTATTCCATCCCTCCTTTTTTCATAAAATTATTGAAAATTATTTTTAGAGACACTTTTTGATATATTTTATAACTTTTAATGTTAGGTTACTTTATAACTTACAAACATCTTTGAGAATATGTCTTGAAAAATAATAGTTTAGTTTCTAGCAAAAAATTATTATTTTTAGTGTGTGCAGATCAAATCAAATATAGACTGATATTCCATAATATCCATAATTAAGTCATTTTGGTGTTAAAATGTATAAGGCCAGGGGGAGAGATGAACCATGAGAGACTATGGACTCTGAGAAACAAACTGAGGGTTCTAGAGGGGGGGTGAGGATGGGTTGCCCGGTGATGGGTATTAAGGAGGGCACGTACTGCATGGAGCACTGGGTGTTATACGAAAACAATGGATCGTGGAACACACATCAAAAACTAATTATGTATTGTATGGTGACTAACATAACATAAAAAAAAAAAAGTATAAGGCCCAAACTTAGAATTATTTTAGGTAGAAACATTTATCTTCACGATTTTGGGAAAATAAGAGAAGTTCCCAGTACCATATATCTGGTAGAGAAATATATACATTTAGCACTGAGCCCATTGTACCTGATTTGAGGAATTATATGTGTATATTTTTTCTTCACTTCATGAATCTAAACTTTTCAAGAGCAAGGGGGCATATTTTGTTCCTAAATGCATGGTAGTAACGTACAGATGCTAAAAGTACACTGTAAAATACATGTGTTTATCTCATTGGTGTCTCAGATGTGTATTTATTTTATACATTGTGTTTATTTATGGAACGAATATTGTAAAAACACATTAGTGATTTCATTATCATCTGAATATCTATTAATTGGCATTTCCAATGTTGTAATTTATATTGATATTGTCCCTTGATTAATTCTAGAACTATCTGTTGAGCATGTGTTATGTTCTAGGAATTGTGCTACTTGTTCCTGGAGTTTTCAGTCCAGTGAGGAAATCAGACATTATTTATGTGATGCAAAAACATCAGGGGCCTTCTGAATCAAAATTTAAGAACAATTATTTCCATATAATTATAGTGTTGAATTTTATTACATTTTAGCTTTTTTTTATTAATTGCAATAAAGATTAGTTGAGAATTAGCATTAAATATTAATTGAAAATTAAATACTAAAATTAAAAAGTAATTGAATTCAATGCTCTGTGTAGATCCTTACAAAAGCCTCCGATGTTATAATTCCCATTTTACATATGGAGAAACATTAAGATGGTATTCCATAGTCAAAAAGTTTTAAACATTGGTAATCCTTTTGTATTTCATATGGAGTAGTAATCTATTACTCAAAAAAAGTGTGTTTAAGGCATATGTTAATTATATGGCTTAGTAATGCTAATTGCTTAACTTCTTACATTTGATAGAATTTAATTAGGCAAACTTAAAAGCACAGAAACCACAGTATTAAAAGATAATAATCCCAGGAGCCGTGTACATGATGTCATTTAATTAATTTGAATGGCCAGTTTCTGGAATGTTTAAGCTTGTTGGACTTTCAGGAACAAAGGGGACGGTGACCTCCCCATGAAAAGAATGTTGTGGATAAGCTGATCAGTTACTTATCACTTCTACTATTGTGGCTGTTCCAACCAGACATGTTCGCGTTACTTGGACATGATGTGCAAGCGGTAGTTCTACTCAGACAGGGGTGATAAAAATAAAACTATGACTTCATTTCCCCTGGATAACTTATCCTTTGTTCTTTGGAATTCGCCATTTTAAGACCATAGATGAGAAAAGAGGTAATTCTGAAAAATGTTCCAGCGTGCCCAGTAGTATCTTTAATACCGTGTAACAGCTAGATGGGCAAGTTCTTATAAATATCAAACCTGATAAACTCTGCTATTATAAGAAGAAAAAAAATTTTTTCAGAGAATGAAAGACAAGTTTCAGAAAATATTAAACCTCAGCATTACACTTGAATTCTGACTAACGATTAATGGTAAAGAATTTCATTTTGTTCAGCAGGGATTTCCAACTTAGATTTTGAAAATGAGTTACAATGATTGTAAGACTAACTATATTTATAACCAGAGAACACCAATAATAGTGATAATAATATTTAACATTTATTGAAACGTATGTGCCAGACACCATGCTAAGCCGTTTGTAGGAATTTTTCACTTAATCTGTAGCTCTGTTAGATGCTATCATTAGTTCCAATTTAAAGATGAGTAAATTGAGGTCTTTCTAACTTCATAATTTTGCTTCTGGTCGGCCCTACGTAGATAAACAGGGATTGCATTTATTTTTAAAGATTTATTTTATTTATTTGAGAGAGAGAGCGAGGGGGAGGGGCAGAGGGAGACAGAGTCTTAAGCAGACTCCGCGCTGAGTGCAGAGCCAGATATGGGCCTTTATCTCATGACCCTGAGATCACAACCCGAGCTGAGACCAAGAGTCAGACACTTAACTGACTGAGCCACCGAGGCGCCCCAGGGATTGCATTTTTTTAAAGCACCAATGACATGGCAGAGTGTAGTGGGAAAAGCAGACCTTTGGGAGTCAAGAGACCTACATTCTAGTTTAGACTGTAAGCTATCTGAGGGCTCTGTCTTGGTTACTATTCAATGACCAACACCTATCCTAATACCTGTGACATAATAAATACTTAGTAAGTCTTTATGGAATAACTGGATGAATAAATAAATGAAAGGCTGCTAACTCAGTTTATGATCTTGACCTTTGGGCTCCACTCCTTTTTTATTCCTTTTTTATTTTTTATCCTCCTTGTTTCCAAAAATGATTTCAGGCATCATAATAAAAGATACAACTGCATAAGAGCTTTAAAGTAAGGATAAATGATTAAGAGTGATGTACTTTAAAAAGGGAGAAAAATAGATCCGAAATCAAGGATAAGAATAGCGGTTTCATTTGAAATGAAATTGAGAGTGAAATTTGCTGCAGAAACAGAGCATCTGCTTGCAACCACCCCACCTACCAGCTCTTCTTCTGCCACATTTGGCCAGAGCAATCTGCGCCTGGAAGGAGTCTTGGAGAAAAGAAGAAGAAAGCCCAAAATATCAGCTATGCTGTCTAATTATTTTTAATCATTAAATCATTCCAATTCTAGGTGATCACAGTAGCTCCATTTTATTTTTATTTTATTTTTTAAGTATATTAAAATAAAAATTTTATTATATAGATAAGGTTTTTTTATTCTGTTATGTTAATCACCATACATTACATCATTAGTTTTTGATGTAGTGTTCCATGATTCATTGTTTGCGTATAACACCCGGTGCTCCATGCAATACGTGCCTTCCTTAACACCCATCACCAGGCTCACCCATCCCCCCACCCCCTCCCCTCTAGAACCCTCAGTTTGTTTCTCAGAGTCCATAGTCTCTCATGGTTCATCTCCCCCTCTGATTTCCCCCCTTTTATTCTTCCTTGATAGGTCCATTTTATTTTTTTTTTTTTTTTAAAGATTTTATTTATTTATTTGACAGAGAGAGACACAGCAAGAGAGGGAACACAAGCAGGGGGGAGTGGGAGAGGGAGAAGCAGGCTTCCCGCGGAGCAGGGAGCCCGACACGGGGCTCGATCCCTAGACCCTGGGATCATGACCTGAGCCGAAGGCAGACGCTTAACGACTGAGCCACCCAGGCGCCCCTTGATAGGTCCATTTAAGAGTAATGATCTAAAATCCAAACAACAGAAAAACCTTGGGTAGAGAAACAGGCTTCTTTCTTTAGTGAAATCTGAAATTCCCTATTGACTGAAGGAATTAGGATAGATTGAAAAATAAGGAAGAGGCCTAAAGGGCAAGTTTAAAAGATCAGAAAGAATCAAGTCACAGCAAACCATAAGTACCAACAGAGCAGCCCAAATTAGCCCTGACCCTCATTAGCAGAACTGTTACTGGAAACAAGAGAGATTGTAAGAGAAAGAACAGAAATATGTTCCACCACAATCACACAAACCCAGCTTTGACATGATCACTTACTGCTCTAGGGAGGTTGTTTGTTTTGGGTTCAGACACAGCAGTTTGATAAGAAAAGAATCTGATCCAAATGGTGAGAAAGGTAAATTATTAACCAAGCTACTTTGACAAACAGTGGTAATCTAAGATATCCAGGTTATGTCTTAAAAAAAAGCATTAGTACCAGCAAGGCTCCATCTTGAGAAGTTTTTCTTTATCTTTTGGATGTCAGCTTCTTTGCTTTTACTGCAGAAGCCACTCCCTTTCTTGAGTTGGACCAGATTGTACTTCAGAAATCAAAAGGAGGCCCTTTCCAACACATTAAATACATGCTCCTATTTCTTCAGTGTTTTTGGTGATGTTTGCTCAGCTGCTTCCTCCCATAACTGTTTTCTGTTTGCGGAATTAAAATCAGATATTGGGTGATTCAAAGAGCTATTTTAAAAAAAAGTGTTTTATCACCTTATAGCCCCTCATAGGTGTTCTGGATCTCCTGACTCTATATGGTTATCCTGCAAATTCATTAACTGGGAAATTTCCAATAGCTTAGTGGCTCATTCTCCAAACTATGGTCTGCAGGCATCTAAATGGCCAACCAGAATGTAAATTTTCTCACTATTGCTCTTAGCACCTTTCAATTTTCTACCTCTGGGTTAATAATAGTAACCAGGGAAATGGAAAAAATGTGAAAAGAAAGAAGTAAAAAGAATACAACTTGATTTGAAAAACTGTCAGTGTAAATGTACAATCAAATGATATGCAGTTACCATTGTGCTTCTTAAAGTTATGTCGTACATGAGGATTAGAACCCTTGGAGAAATTATGGCAGAAATCATTGAATTAAAAGATAAAGAATGCATTAGTTATACTTCTCCTCCTCTTCTCAGCCCAATTCAGTGTAGTCATTTCAACCGAAGATTTAAATCTGAAAATCAAATTATTTATTTTGATCTACTTAGCAATACATTTTTGGTACCCCTCAAGAAATTGGTGGAGAAATTAGGAAGTATGGATCGACTGTATAAAGCAGATGGTTGGGATTAATAATTAATGAAAAAATATCTTAAGACATTCTGTATGAAATGATTTTTTCATGGATGTTTTATTCCAGTGCATAAGTACAGAGTAGGTGTTAACATTTTATAAATAATGACTATGTGACAGAAATTGGATGCAAAGCTTAAAGAAAACTTAGTCCTCTATCTTTTGGTAAGTAGGATGTTCAATCTGCATCATCTAATCTTTCAAAGTCATCTCTTGGTTTGTGTGTCTGTGTGTGTAGTGGGGAGAATGAGGATGGAATAGCAATTACCTTTTCTCTCTCATTTTTTCTCTCTTTCCCTAAATTTTCCATGTTATTTTGTCCAATATTTTTATTTATCTGTGTGTATGTATATGTGCATGTTTGTGTATATAATTACCCTAACAAGACTGGAAAAAAACAAACAACATCCAAACAAAATGAATCCACCAAGATCTCAATAGTTGGAATGAAAGACAAAATTCAGTTTTGCTCAGATCTATGCAAAGTCCTACACTAGCATTCAAAAAAAGGCCAGCTGCATTAGGACAAGACTAAGAAACAAATGGCTTTAAAACAGAGCCTTATTTAGCAACCACATCTCACCGTTCACACATACAGCTTAGAGTCTAGTATTTTAATATTAGGCCACATGAATAGAGGCCCAGTAGCAAGAGTGAGGATTGTCCCATCCTTCTTTGCATGAGTTAGAGAAAACTTGGAGCAATCTTCACAGTTTAAGAGGAAAAAAAGATATTCAAAGGATAGAGGCCAGGTATAAGCTTTTAAACTATTACAAATTGAGAGGGCGCCTGGGTGGCTCAGTCAGTTAAGCATCTGCCTTCCGCTCAGGTCATGATCCCAGGACCCTGGGATCGAGACCCACATGGGGCTCCTTGCTCGGTGGGGAGCCTGCTTCTCCCTCTACCTGCAGCAACCCCTGCTTGTGCTCTCTCTCTCTCTCTGACAAATAAATTATAAAAAAAAAAAACTATTACAAATTAAGAACAAGTTTTGGGAATTAAGTACACTTCGTTCAAGAAGAAAATGTGCATGGCACATACGGAAGATAGAGTAAATCTATTCTGTTATCCCATAGCACAACAATGGCACCAATGGAGAAAGCAAACCCCACTCACACAAGGAGAAGTCCCTGACAACAGAATAGGCTGCTTGGGAATGTAGTGAGCCTCCATTGCTGGAGATGATCCATCTAGTAAAGGCTGCGTAGTGTTTGTCAGGGTCACTAGGGAGAACTCAACCACAAGGCAGCACTTATATCAACTGATCTGCAAAGTCCTCTCTCACCCTGAGAATCTATCATTCAATGAAAGAAATGGAAATTGAAGAGTGATCAATGTGGAGACAAGAGATATTTGATTTGGAATTGATGTACTACATTATGTGTCTGTTTCTTGGGCCATGTAGGATGTGATTTTGCCATGACTGTGGATGGAGAATAGTTCCTTGCCTTCCTAAGATGCTCTTGAGGTTCAGCTATAATTTGATGCTTCCTATCAGGGCAGCTCTATCTTCTCTTTCTTTGTTGTGTTAGAGAAGAGAAATGAAATGACTGTGTCCTCAAGGACTTCTTGAAGGCCATTTCAAGCCCCAGATGAGGATGGTGGTGCTGGTGGTGATTTTAGTGGATGTTGCAATCCCTCATATCTTCTCTTCCGGACCAAGGCACACTCATTTACCCAGACCCCAAGAGCATGTACTGATGAAGGCTGACAACTGAGTCTCTCTCCAAGAATGGCTTCACCCAAAGTTATGCACCCTCCATGTAGGTAGCCAGCATGCAATGAGTGGAAACAGGGGTACAAAGGCTCAACCCCCTTGTCTTCACTTGGGACAACTTGAAAGGATTATCGCAGCACCATAGCTCCCTGTGGCCTCTCCTGAAACTTCACCAGTGTTCACCTTCTCTCCAAGTTTCCCTCTCACACTCCTTTACAGGTATTTTAAGGAAAGGTGCTCACCAATAAACCTCTTCTAGTAAATCTCCTGTTTCTAGGGAACCAACCTAAGACCACATAGCAATAATGATGATGGTAATGAAGATCATGACGACAAAGACGATGGGGCAGGGGGCCCAGTGGCAGCAGTGGAGAAGGAAAGCAAGCTGAATTCCATCTCACTGCCCTTTATACTAGCA
Organism: Phoca vitulina; assembly: GCF_004348235.1. Classification (NCBI taxonomy): domain Eukaryota; kingdom Metazoa; phylum Chordata; class Mammalia; order Carnivora; family Phocidae; genus Phoca; species Phoca vitulina. The sequence continues at coordinate 24,433,859 of NW_022589718.1, forward strand.
AATTAAAAGGTTCATTTGATCCTTGTAATAACCTGTTAGTGGGCAGGGGCTTAAGACGTTCCCAATCTTCAAATAAAGGAGCTGAGAAATGCAGTTGGTGATTTGTTCATGATCATATAATTAGGGATAAATTTTATAGTAATTCTGTCTACTGGTTCTCATTTTAATGTTATTTCACCGGATTATAGTCCCTGGCACTTCAAAGAACTCAGAAATATATTTGTGAGGTAAATTGTGTGATTTCATTGGTCCTTTATCTTTCCTTTTTGTCCCCACTAACCCTGCAACATAGGGGGAAAATGGGGAAATAGTATATATTAATAGCCCTGATTTTACAAGAGAATCATAATTTCAAATATACTGAATTATTTTTTCAAAGAATTTGCTAATACTCACCAGCTGACATGACCAACTTCTTTTGTTTAGAAAATATGATGACATACACGAATCATGCACAGGGCAAAGAAAAGGAAAATATTCAGAAGAAAACTCAAGAAAGATTTCCATGACAAGCTGACACAGGGTACTGTGACCCTGGATTTATGTTTATCATAGACCAGTGTAACTTGAATAACAGGTATTAATGGCCGATAAATGTACATACCTCAGCCCAGTGAGTATACATGACGGGCTACTCTTGAATAAAAAATATTGCCACCAAGTTGTAGATACAAAGAAAAACTTTAGAGAAAACCACCCTGGTTCTGGAGAGCATGGGAGCTCTAAGAAATGTTTGTTATTATATAAATGCAGTGATACGGCAATGAATTTAAAAGAATTTGAGTCCACCTTTGATGAGGTGTCACTGGTTAAAATATTGCTGACTAAAATCTTGCTCCCCTACTTCAATTTTGCTTGAATCAAGTTCTTGTTTGGTTTGTTAAGCCATGGACTTTAAACGCTTTCAGGCTAGGTTGTTTAATTAACTGCGGAAAGGCTCCCTATGGTGACCTGGGCTATTTCACTTTGCAAGAGTTTTAGGTGAAGATATTCTGTAGCACAGAGAGGAAATCTTAAGTGAGCTAGGTCACTCCAACTGAGAGAAAATCAAAACCATTATTCTTCTTTCTTCACAGTGGACTTAGACCCAGTATAAAGAACAGCTGAAAACAGCAATGGTTTCATTCATTTCAGGAGCAATTCTGCAGTTTTAGTCTTAAGTGATAACTGTGGCTAGCAAAATTACCTAGCATCTAAATTCTGATAATGCCTTCTCTCTTTCCACAGTCCTATGTGCAATACTTCAAAGCAATAAAAAATAGAATACCTTTATTCTAAGATGCAGAAACTATAATGAGAATGATCAAACTGATTTATCCAAGACAAATGGCAAAAAAATGTTGGGAATGTCACCATTGCTTTTTAAGTTGACTTTCAGTAACTTGATTCAAACAGAACTAACAGGAGTCTAGACATCTACAGGCAACTAATTAAAACAGTGCTTAAATAAGAAACTTAGTATAATAGAAAAATTATGTGATTCTCTGACCTTGAAAGTCATGATTTTTCAAAGTCTAATTTCTCATCTGTCAAATTAAAATAATTCTGACTTGGCAGGTCTACTCTGAGGAACAGATTTAATATTTATAAAATATGTAGCGTGGTCCTGGCACATGGTAATCTGCTAAATAAATTACATTGACTATTATTGCACTGTGCTTTGAAATTAGAAATGATTTCCAATACACTAAAAAGAAAAAAACAGAACAAAATGAACAAATAAAAAATTGTTTTCCATGTGCTTAATAATTTTCTGCAATATTAAGCTGTAATAACAGCATTAGGTCACTGGTGGCCTGAAGCTGCTAAACCCACTTGACCTATAAGCAGAGGATAGTGTAATATCTTTGAGAGTCTGAATTAAGAAGCAATGCCTGCATTTGGAGACACTACAAAATCATACATGTTTCCTCTCAAAAATGGATGGCTAAAGAGAATCCAGAAGCCCACAGATCAATCTCAGGAAGCTGCCTTCCCCAGCATAGACCACCTACTGCCCAGACGGGGGGTGGAGGGGTGAGGGATGAACTTTGAAGTGAAAGTATGGGTTTGGAGAAGGTTGCTTTGGTGATTCTTCTGGAAAAAGCAATCAATTTGGAAGAGTTCTGATAGGATTTTTCGAGAAAAAGCATCCAAATAAACATTTTGTTTGATATTTTCCACCAATTTCCTGGGAATTCACTCATTTATCAATTCTGTTCAGTAGAATTAGGCATACTTCAGTTCTCTGCAGACCCAACTTTGAATAAGGACTGACAACTTTTTCCTCAAAAAAAAAAAAAAAAAATGATAGCTATGACATCATAATGGGTTGAATTTTGTCTCCAAAAGGATACATTGAGGTCCTAAGCTCCCAAACCTGAGAACATGACCTTATTTAAAAATAGGGCTTTTGCAGATGTAACTAAGTTGAGGTCATAATGGATTAGTGTGGGCCCTACTCCAGCGACTAGTGTCCTTAGAAGAGAAATTTGGACACAGAGGGAAGATGATTATGTGAAGATTGAAGCAGAGACTGGGGGGAATTATATTGCCACAAGCCAAGGGATACCAGGGGTTTCTGGCAACCACCAGAGGCTAGGTAGACGAAGGAAGGATCTTTCTCTAGAGCTTTTAGAGAGCATGGCTCTATTAACCCTTGCTTTTGGACTTCTAGCCTCCACAACTCAAGAGACAGTAAATTTCTGTGTGTAAAACCAACCAGTCTATGGTGGTCTGTTATAGCAGCCCTAGGAAACAAATACAAAACCCGTAACCATTTTGATGTAAAAAATGAAGCTTGTGAAGTTAAAGCAATTACCCAAGGTCCCCTAAATAGTAACAAGTACTCCTTTCTTCATGTATGATATAGGCTGAACACAGTTCATGTAAGGTTATTTCTCTTCAATAGCTGAATAACTTTTGAGATACAATTTACTGAATTCTCTACTTGGCCTTTATATCAAACCACAGACAAAACAGTCTGACTCATTTGTTTAAAAATCTCTATTCCATAAATATATGACCTTGAAAACCACCAAAGAAAAACTGTACGTCATGCCTATATTCATTTTGTTCTGCTTTCCTCTTACTGTAATTTATGACTAACACTTTTCTTCTAGTCTCATGTGAATTGAAAAAGTCTCATAAAATAGGCCCCCACTTTTTCATTGTTGTTGCTGTTTATTTAAATATAACATGAGGGAGGCCTGGCTGGCTTAGTCAGAAGAACATGCAACTCTTGATCTCGGGGTTATGAGTTTGAGCCCCATGTTGGGTGTAGAGATTACTAAAATGAATAAAGAGATATCTAGATAGATAGATAAATAGATAAATAAGTAAACATGAACCATCTTTTATGCCATAAATAGGAACGTTCTAGGTTAAAAACTCCTTGCCTTCTCAGAGCTTTCAATGCTCAAATGCACTGTGAAACTAAGAAAGGGACATGGTTTGCAAGATTTCTCACTTTATTTATTTATTTATTTATTTATTTATTTATTTATTTTGCTTGTGGTGCCCTTTTTGAATGGCCACTCATAGAACACACTTTTAAAAATATCATTCTACATAATTATTTTTAAGCACAGAACATCTTTCACATGGAGGTACCATAATTTATCAGTTCCTTATTATAAAAATCAAGTAATCATTATCTTTGATGTACTCCTTGCATACTTTGTAAAACTCCCATCCTTTTGAAAATAGCGTAGTTCAAGGATTCTGAGATGCACACTGTCTGCAATCTAATGTCCCAGGAAACAATACATCGCTCAGCCAGGTAGTAGCTGTGACACCCCTTGTCCTGTATTACATCGAAACTCACCAAATGCAAGAAAATGCTGAAAACATAAGCGGTACATTTGCTTGAAGAAGTGCTCCTGAATCAGTAACTCTCCTGATGCCACAGAGCAGTGCTTCTTAAACTTTGGGCATCTCAGAATGTCTTAGAATAGCAACATAGAATATCAGAAGCCCAGGCTTGTTGAAATGGAGCGTGGCCTGCACCTCTATTTTCACTATTTTTCTAACTGATTCTGACACATGCCAAACTGTGAAACTTTGAAAATTACCAGGTAGATGATGATGGGGTGTGTGTGTGTATGTGTGTGTCAGGAAAGGGGGGAACATAATACCAATGACCCTGATCTAAATGCCATGCAGAAAAGCTGAACCCTGAATATGAAAAATTTTAGGGATATCTTAACTACTTTCACTTCTTTTTCTTTGTTTTTGTTTTTGTTTTTGTTTTTGTTTTTTTTGTATGCACAGAGTGATAGGTGGTGAATTTAAATAATTACATTTAAAAGAGCTCTTCTAACAAATAACAACAATTCTAGCTTAGAACACTGTTACAATGTCATTGGCAAGTTTTTTTCTTCTTTTTAGTGTAATGTAAATATTGGTATATCTTAGGATTTATGGGTCCTGCATTCTGTTGGTACTTCTTCTGGCACCTAATATAATATCTTACAGAAAGAAGGAGCTCAAAAAATGTGTAATAAAAGTGAACAATAAAAGAAATCAAAACATAAAGCCCTATGAAAATATATTTCCATTAAAATATATTGCCTAGGTAAATGTGTTCCACAGCTATCTTCCTAAAATACAAATATAATCACATCTTTGTTCTTTTTAACACCCTATGGTGGTTTCCCATTTCCTTGAAAGATGAACTCCAAAGTCCTTAACGTGCACAAGATAATTCATAGACTGTCACACGTCTACATTTTCAATCTCCTCTCCTCTCATGACTGCCCCCCCAACCTGCACTTCAGCTACACTCAAATCTCCTTGGTTTCCCCAAACTGCGAATTTGCTTTCCAGTCTCTGTGTTGCCCTGGAAATCCTGTCCCTGATTTCCCAGACCAGCAAGCTCCTCATTACCCTTTTGACACAGCTTAGGTACAGCCCCTTCATGAAGCTCAGAGACTAGCCATTTCTCTTCTCCCATGACTGCCTGGATATAATTGTACTGCAAAGCAAATCACATTGTAACATAACTACTTATTCACTTGTATTTTCTCCCACCCAGAACGGGAGCTGTAATTTAGTAATCTAACACCGGACGAGGTTCGTGGCATGTAGTACAGGATAAAGGAATGCTTGTTGGATTGGATTGAGGGATGGTCTTGGAGGAAGATACAATTCACTGTGCCTTCCCCAGCCTGCTCATTCACTCATCTGTTCATTCATCATATCTGTCTCTACATGCCAGGTGCTGGGCTAAGCAATGGATATAGGGTGAAGACAAGACAAATGATCCCTGCTCTCCTGAAGTTCATAATCCCACAGGACAGACAGAGTTTAAATATATAAGTGTACAAGGGAAATGTAACTGCACAATGTGTATGGTCTATCTGTAACTGGGCTGCCCGAGAGCCCTGTCTGTGAGCAGTGTCACTTTCAAAGCCCAGTTGTAGGTTTGAAGAAAAAGGTGAATCTTGCCTAAAAGGGCCTCTCTGGCATGCCTCATGACTGATGACCCCTGGCTGCTATCTGGCCGCCGCTACTTGCTGCTTACCCATGATTGTTCTCCATTTCTTCCTCAATAACAGAACACTGATTTATCTGGGACAACAATGTGCCCAGCTGAAAGATGGCATTTTTGAGCCTCACTTGGAGTGAGGAATGGGCAAAGAGATGTCAGCAGAAATGCCGGAGTTATGGAAAAGTTCTTTCCAAGAGGCCAACTCATAATGTTATATGTCAATTATATTTTGAATAAAAAAAAAAAAAAAAGGCCAACTCAAGTAGAAAATTTGCCCCTTTGCCCTCCTTTCCTTTTTTCTTGCCTGGAACATGGATGTGATGGCTGGAGTACAAGTAGCCATTTTGGACCATGAGGATGACTAGAGGATAGGAGCCATTTTTAAAAGATGGCAGAGCAGAGAGAAGGAGCTGGTATCCTGATGACCATGGGGTCAATTTTCTACTGGCCCTGAACTCCTTGTCTCTCACTTCTTAAGCACTGTGATTTGGGTTTATTGTATATACAGTCAATCCTAATCCTAATAGACACCGTGATAAAACTATTTCTCTTGTTACCAAAAATTGAATAATAACTTGAGTTTATTTATAATTGTTGAGTTTAAAACTTTTTCATATATTACCTTATTTGATCCACTAAAAATCCTGTTAGAAAATCAGGGGATACATTTATTTCATCCAATTTATGAAAGAGAATCCACCAAGCCCACTCACGTATCTTAGACTTGGCTCATGTTATTCCCTTGGTTTACAGACTTTGTTATGTCTTTCCTTCATTAAGTCCTCCTCCTTATCCTTCAAGACATAGTTTAGGTATCAGCTCTTTCTTTATCCATCCTCACACCTGTGGTAAAGTTACTTGTGACATGATTTTTGTACTAACTTGAACCCACAAGGACTGTTTACAAAATTCATCTTCTTCCTTTGACGTAGAAAATGTCCAAAAGAAGAATATTCTCCCTCGTTATCAGTTCAAGGTAACTAGCCAGCAGTTAGGACCCGTGAGTCTTACTTTTGAAAACAAAGGAAATGGACTCTGATTTGGATAGACTTGATAAAGTAATTGCCATTCTTGATTATCATCCTAATGGGATAAAATGGAGCCCCTGTCCAATATTTCACAAGGTCACAGAGTTTATTTCTCCAAGTTGTATATGCTGTCACTGGTGGGCCTTTAATCGGGTATCTAGGACATCTAGTGCATTTTTGTTTCCAGCGTAGGGGGTGGGGGGATGTTTTTCAACCATTTTTCTCGTTTGGTATCTGACAATGGGATTCTCAAACAGGTATCAAATCGTCTATTACTCAGACCTCATTATATTATTTGTTCATTTTGATGAATAAATCTCACTGTCCAATTCTGTCAGAAGTGCTTCTAAAAGGGGGGGTGACCCCTTGAATTTTCATTTCTCTGGGATTTGCACCTTGGGCAAATGAGGGCTTTGGTGTTTGCCATTTCAGAGTTCACAGGAGCTGCCAGGTTTCACCTTGGGCCTCCTGGTCCTGTTCCAGCGGCTCAGGTGAAACCAGCAGCATTTGTTTTAGAATGCCTCTTGCCAGGTTTTGTTTGCCAAGGCTGATGTGTTTCGTTACTGATTCAATAAGGCAGTGACGGCAGAGCCCGGAGGTTCGGTGGCACGGCCGGGCTTTGTAGCTCCCAGCCCAGGGCGACTTGGGAGCCACTGTTTCCACAGGAAACAATGGTAAGTGGAAAAGGTCACTAGAGATACACTCTGTTAATTTGGTCGGAGTGCCTCTTGGAGAACAAAGCATGGCCCCTCCTAGCGGGGTGAAAGCAAGCAGCCTCCTCTTTCCAGGTCACTTTTGAAGCTTATCATTATGAAGTATAAACAATCAAATTCCTTGGAAGCAAGTGCAGGCTTTTCAATATTGCTCGCAGAATCTCTCACGCTGTGGGCTTAATAAAAGCCATCTATGCTTTTCGTTCGCAGGGCCAAGCAAGACATACTTGTGTTTGGGTTTACCGGGGCTGGGGGTGGGCTGCATGGGGTGTGGATGGTTAATTGTCAGCTAGGTTTTTGGTTTTGTCTTTTGTTATTGGTTAACACTACAATTTCTTCCCCACCTGGTAGTGACACGTATTGATGCCCATTTCAAGATAAAGTGGTTCTTGTGAGCTACTGTGATGGAAGGCATTCACAAGTCCAGAGCTTGATAAACCTGAAATATTTAAAACAGTGTTGTTATTATAAGCCAGTCAAGACCAAGTTTTCTGGGTTTAGGCCTGGCCAAATCTTCCTCCTATACTGCTGCTGCATTTTCCTTGTTCTTCCTCATCTAGGGGAGGGATACAGAACTTTAAATGGGTTCTGGTAACCGCTAATGAGCGTTTCTTCTGTCATGCACACAGTGTTAATTTTGTGCTCATAGATTTTACTTTATATTCAGATTTTTAAGAACACTTTTATATTGCCAACATTTATATTGATATCATTTGCCCTTTGGTGAGGTTTTGTTCTTCTGTAATCATTTTCTCATTTTTAATTATTCAGTAAGTAGATTTCCAGAAAGCCTTCCCTCTGCTGGGTTTGTTTTGGTTTCAGGTACCTCTGATTTATCAAGGTCATTCTGGATTCTTATCAAGGTCAGACTCTCTCAGAGGATATTAAGGCATCCGATTAATGGCCTATGGGTCTGTCTGTTTCCCACCATACATTTCTTAGAGGATGGAATCTTAAAAAATAAATCCAGTTTGCTTGGCTGAGATACTCCAATCCTCTGTCTAAACCCGTCCAAGGTGGTTGTCACCCTTCCCCTCTTGGCCCCATGTCACAGCACCCTGTTCATTTCATTGTTAACATAACTAAATATGCAAGGCTTAGGAACAACCTTTAGCATATTGTATTTTATTTGCTGTTAGGAATTAGAAACTCAGTCCAAGCCTCGTTAACAGTCTGCGCTGTCCTATTAAACAAACCATGCTCCAATTCTACTCCCTAAGTTGTACAAAGAGCTTCTTTGTTATACCAGGGACTGGATCCCTTGGTAGACTGTCACCCAGCTGTGGAGGCCGCAGGGACAGGTGGGATTGCAGAACATGCTGCTTTGATCAACGATCATCTCGCCGCATTTTTACAGCGGTGAAGGAATCAGAGTAGGACGGATTTCAACATGGGCACCAAGGCGATGAGTAGCTCAATATTAGGATACAGTAAATGCAGGGACGTAACAGATGTCTTTCAAGAAAATGAAAAATGTTTCTAATACTTTCTACCCAAATGGTCTCTCAGTAATGTGAATAATAGTAACAATAATAGGGGCGCCTGAGTGGCTCAGTCAGTTAAGCCTCTGACTTTTGGTTTCGGCTCTGGTCATGATCTCGAGGTCATGAGGTCGTGCTCCTTGCTCAGTGGGGAGTTTGCTTAAGATTCTCTCCTTCCCCACTCCGCTCCTCCCTCCGCTCTCTCACTTTCTCTCTCGCAAATAAATAGGTAAATCTTAAAAAAATAGTAACAATAATAATCACCTTAATTCATATCCCTAACTTAGCAACTTTAATTTTAATTCTGATAAATAGTTAAGTCCTCATCAAATAATCTTACCTTAAATCTGTTTTTGTTCTGAACACTGTATTTTATTCTCATTTTATTTCCTTTTTTAAAGCTTTTTATCTTGACAACAAAAACTGCAAACTTGGAAGGAAGAGTAAAATAAACCGGAAATACCCTTCACCCAAGATTCGCCAGGTGTTGGTGTTTTGCCATATTTGTGCTAGCCCTCAGTAGCTAGATCCATACGTATATATCTATCATTGTAAGAGCTAAATTACACCATGCACACACACACACACTACAAATACACTATCACGCATTATTATTCTTTCTGCTGAGCTATGTGGCACTTGACCAAGTTGCCTAAGAACTTTAACATCACAATATAATTATCAAGTTATGAAAATCTCAAATGCAAGCACCACTACGACCTAACATACAGACCACATTCACATTTACCCGTTGTCTCAATGATACACTTGGTAGCACTTCTTCCTGGCCCAGCACCCGGCCCAGGGTCCCACGCCGCACTCCGCTCGTCTCCTTCCACCCCTTCCCTCTGTACCAGCTCCTCGGCCTCCATTTTCATTCATGCTATTTGTTACTTTAAGCATGAGAGCAATATTAATTTTGCAAGACACTTCTACTGCCAACATTTTCTGTGATGACATTTGTACGACCTTAGGTTTTATTTTAGAAAATCATTCTTTATATTATGGTAGTAGTAATATTTTCATATTAAAAAAAAAAAAGAACATTCTGCATGGAGATTTTCACCCACTTCTGAGGAATAAAAACCAAAACAATTAGCAGTGTGAATTACTGGTTTTCCTTTACATGTCAATGGAGATCTTATTAAGTTCTAATTATGTAACAAATTTAATTGTAATGTTTAAATATGTAAAAAAAAAAATGACCATTTTGTTAAAAATTCCACACTAAGACAACAACCTTAATAGAGAAAACAGGCTAAGAGCTATGAACAGGAAATGTATAGAGGAGATAACCCAAAAGACCATCAAACATGAAGAGATGTTTAATTCTATCAGTAATTGGAGAAATGCAAATTAAGACAATAATGAGCTATTACTTTGTACCTATTGCATTGGCAAAAATTTGAAAACAATATAATGCCAAGTGTCCCTACCACTGCTGACTGGACCAAAGATGAGCACCTGACGTTGGGAATTCTAGGTATAAATCTGCTGGCAATTTATGACGTATCCCATTTGGCTCAGAAAGAGGAAATGGAAAAATCCCATTTGTTTCTTGAAAATCTGTATTTAGCAAATTTTTTTAAAAAAATGAACAAGTTAGGAGGGACAATGGAAGTCAGAGACATGAGGTAGAGCAGAGCCAAAGGGTGAGAGCAGCACTGATGGGCCATGGTGGCCAGAGTTATGAGGGGTAGGGCTTGGGGTAGGTGAAGAAGCCAAAGAGCACAGAAATAACAGAACCCCCTGCAGAGAGTAACGTATAACAGTTACTAGAGATGCCATCAGGGATACCATAAAAGCAAAGAGTTTAGCCTCAGTTTCTGCCAGTCTCTTACCCTGTGTAGCTTGGGTATTTTCTAGTTCTCTTTTTGAGGGAGTGACAGTTGGGGGCGTAGTGGGGCAAGAACATACAAGATTCTTAAAAAGAAGGCCTTCAAAATCCCAAAGGAAAAATGACTAAAAAGATTCTTGTACGTAGCCAAATCCTCAATCAGGTATAAGGGTAGAATAAAGACATTTTCAGACAATGCAAAGAAAACCCATCCTAAAATACAAAATGAACTAAGATGGTTCTTGATAACTTTTTTAACATGCCAACATTTAATCAAAACCACTTAAATTCTTCTGAAGTTATAATGTTGACAAATGTATGATACTGAAAAGGTGAATTAAAACACAGACTTCACACTATGTCGTCATTCAGCACCTTTCAAACAGCACTTTAGGTCCTCCTTCAAAATGTTTTAAGATACTAAAATATCTTAAAATTAGGGGTGCCTGGGTGGCTCAGTAGGTTAAACATCTGCCTTCGGCTCAGGTCATGATCCAGGGTCCTGCAATGGAGCCCGAATTGGGCTCCCTGCTCAGCGGGGAGCCTGCTTCTCCCTCTCCCTCTGACTGCAGCTCCCCCTCCTTGTGCTCTCTCTCTGTGTCAAATATATAAATAAAATCTTAAAAAAAGTTAAAAATACAACATCTTAAAATTAAAATTAAAACATGGAAGACAAGACACGGGTGGACCAAGTTGCCCGCTGGGGATTTGACAGAGCAGTATAGGGGTCAGACATGAAAGGACATGGCTACTAAGTCAACAGGTGTAACAAGTCTGGTAGTAGCAGAGGTAGATCCCAGGTACGGGGGAAGCACAGAGGAGGCTACTGCCTACCCTTCATGGGAGTGCCATTGGTGAGGTGGTCTATTGGAACAAAGCGGTGAAAGATAAAGTAGAAGGCAGATTGGGATGGAGGTAAAAGGTGCTAGGAGGCTGAAATGGGGCTGAGAAGTTTTCATGTAGCAGGAATATCTGCTAGACAGGGAAGCAAGAAATAGGATGTAATTCAAGATTGCTGAAATGTGGGGAGTAAAGAACAGATTATGAGGCTGAAGTTGAAGGTAGCGGCAAATTCAGGTGCCACAAACTCAAAATAACTTAAGGGAAGGTAATTTAAATGAGGACACGCGAGCAGGCTTAAAACAGTATGGAGGGACAAGGACTGCACCAGGCAGAAAAGCCCATCCACTTTACTTTAGTAGATATGCTAAACCCTGAGCTGGCTCAATCCTACCAAATGTGAATCTGGTTGGAGAGGGAAGGGAAATGGGATCACCAAGTCTGTATCCACAGGATTCTCAATATACTAAAGTTGGCAAATTGCTACTGAAGGCAAGAGTGCTAACGTGGTAAGGAAATGAAATCCTTACAAAATACTAAGTCAATGACTACTAGCAAATGAAGCATCTACATTTACAAGTCCAAAGTGGTTACACAGCTATTTCAAATAGGTTGTTAGAAACAAAAATGAATAGGATGGTGTCTTGGAAATATATCAAATAGATTGTGACTGGTGACAGAATTAAAGAAAAGGGTGGGCATTTTGCAGAACGTATAAATGGTTAAGGGCGTTAACCATGGGAAATTCTCTAAGCAGGTGACATTTCAAGGAGGAGTGAGGTGTGATCCATCTAACAGAGAAAGTAAAACTATTCCTGTTTGGAGGTAATGTTTAAAGCAAAGGTTTTTAGTTTGGTTTGGATTTTTAAAGTATTTTTATTTTTTTTAAGATTATTTATTTTAGAGAGAGAACATGAGCAAGAGGGACAGAGAGAGAGGGAGAGAGAATCTCAAGCAGACTCCATGCTGAAGGGGGAGCCCGATGCGGGGCTCGATTACAAGACACTGAGATCACGACCGGAGCCAAAACCAAGAGTCCGATGCTTAACTGATTGCACCACCCAGGCGCCCCTCAAAGTATTTTTAAATTACAAATAAACTATAATTAAATTAATCATTTTCTGCAATAGGAAATAATCGGAATTTTAAAAATTTTATCTTAAATTGTATAATACATAAAAATACATTAAAGTAACTAGATACATGAAATCCATAGGTTACATCTTATAAAATATCCTTATCTGACTTGGTTATTTGGGCCATATGTAATGAGTCATAGGGCTTTGTTTCAGTTAAGTGGCTATAAGCTTATCATTTAAACACACAAAGTATAACTGCCTACATCTGCCAATCTCCCTCATGCCCATTCGATGACAGGAAAGTAGAATCTGTTTTGACAGTGGTTCCAATTAGTGTCTCTAGGGTGACTTGCATGTTATTAACCTGGATAGACCCGAATCCATCTACTTCCCTTGCTCAATTTCACACGTAGCCCTGGCTCCTGTAACAAAAGTTCCTCACGAAAGTTGAAAACTCAAAGCACTTGTGCTATTGGTGAAGTATTCAGAAAGCTAACAGAAGCTACCCTCCTCAAAAAATGATGAGTTTGATGAAAAGAAATTCACAAGCTGTGTCGGTGAGCCGCACATGATCAGCCATGCTTGCTGTCTAAGTCTGTCTGTTGGTTGTTGCTATGACTACGAAAAGCCAGTGGAACCCAATGAGCTGTCTGCAGCAGTGCTGAGAGGACCAGCCATTTTACTTATGGAAAACAGTGGGGCAAATTCTGCTGAGCTTCACCCTGGAAGAAGCATTTTTCTAAAAACCCATTCAGAGAAAAGAGAAGCAAGGGGCATGTTAGCATGCGGTTATTAGAGCCACGCACGCACGCCGGCGAGCTGCCATTTGGACAAGCTGTTGACGGCTGTTGTGATTAGCTGATTTGAGAAAGTGGAATGCAGAGTGATAACGCGGCATATCTGCTATCAGGCAGCAGAAAAGGGTTTTGTCTTGGGAAGGCAAGCCTTCCCTGCAATGTGAGCGCAGCAGCTCTCTAGCCGCTCAGCCTGCAGACGAGTGACCCAAAAGGAGGGTGTTACCATCTGCAGACAGCGGTCCGGTCCGGCGCCGGGCTGCTCCCTCTGAGCCGCAGGTCTGGAGAAGCAGGTGTGTGCTCGGATGGGCACCGGACCGTAACGCAGGTGGACGCTCTCGGCTGTACCTGCTTCCTGTTAACAGACTGTTGGCTCAGAGAGCATCTGCCTGCACGCTGAGGCCGAGGCTGAGAAGGAGGTCCCGGCGTATCCACTTGACTGACAGAGGTAAGCTTTTTTGCCCTTTTTGAAAGCAGGGCATAACAATAATTTGGAGCAAAACTTAACCAAAAAGATTTATATTCGTTGTGTTATCTGGATTTACCAAAGATGCATGCACACACACATGCATACATTTCCGCAAAATAGTGTCAGAAACATAGGGTTGTTTCAGTGATTTGTGTCCTAGAAATTGTGTGACAAAAAACCATTATGAATATGCCTTGGAGTTTAAGATATTTAGTGTTTTAACAAACCATGACAGCTTGTCGTTCTGGACAGTCTTCCATAACCAACAATCTTTCTCCCTTGTAAACAATGGGTCCTTTTATCAACTGTACTTTGACATATATTAAGACAATTGCATGGAAAATCAGCAGCTTGAAAATTGTGGAGCATTTCTGAAGCCTCATCGATGATTTATTTAACTCTTAACACACAAATGTATACATTTAAATTCAGGAATTCTGTACGTCATAATTGCCAGTGGATTTTGCACTTGCTTGTTCTGAACTTAGAGTCTTGCTGTGCCGTTTGATTTAGTTCAGGGTAGTTGTAAAGCAAACGGTGTAGATACTGGAAGCTGTTCACATGTCCTTTCCTAGTATCATGCATACCACGCTAGCCCAGAGCACAACACCCCCATTGTGCTCCCCCGGCTTGGAATCCAAGGAAAGAAAGGAAGTGAAATCTCTGCATTTAGTTCAAGCTCAGCTATAGTATGTGCCGGTAAAACTTCTTTTATTGCCCGGGTTTTCTCACATGCAGATAGGTTTCAGAGATAGAGTGAAACCAAAAACAGCACGCACCTCCTACAAATGTACACTAACGTTCACAGCAGATGTTTGCTGTCACCTGCTACAAGATAATAGCACACACTTTGGATTGCAGTAGGAACTGCCCCTTAGTGAGTATTTCTTTGATTTAGAGTCTCTTAGGAACAAAGCTATTACTGTGAATTGGAATTGGTCAGTCAAATTGAAATCCTTGATAAGGAAACGACCAAATGATGATTAAATTTCGTTTTAGCAACATTCCAGCTTTACCTAAGTCGACTCTATTGTTGATCTACCAAGACATCAGATCATTTACAATGCTATTGAAAATATTTAATGAAAAACATTTTGTTGAAAACTTTGAATAAAAACCTCTATTGAGGATTGAATCTACCATGAAATGTAAAATAGTGTCTGAGATCTACTTCTAAGAAATATATTTTTATTTGCTACCTTTTTTCCCAAAATGTGGATGAAATGGGAGTCACCTTTTAATTAAGTATAATGATAAAATTTTTATTGCTACATATGAGCATACATTACCTATTTCGCAGATACGGCAATGTCAACAGCCCTCAGATAAGAGAATTATAAAGTACAGGGATAATATTTTTCAGAACCTATGTTCTAAATGTCACCCCAGTACTCAAGACATAAAGACACAGACTGAGCAAACTCAATCTAGGGATTCATGTCCAAACGTTTAATGATGAGAACAAATAGGAATAATGCCTATTTATGCATGTGAGACTTGTATGGGGCGAAATGGTGAAGTGATAGCATTGCACTTCACTTATGCTTAACTTTCAAAGGAAAGCTAAATGAACAGACTTAGTTTTAAGTTAAATTCTATAAATAAAAATATCAGGCAAGGAAGTGATTCTGTTCCAACAGAATATAAGGCGGAGTCTCTGTCCAATTTAATTCCCTTCAGAGCTTTGCACTGAAAAAAAAAAAAAATTAGAATTAGCACAGCGAAAAGACCTGCAGCAAGAAAACAATTTCGTGTTAGTTTCTCTTAGGACAGCTTGTAGAAGAACAAGGTGCAGGATAGCTAAGGTGCACCTGCCTGGGGAACCTTGGCCCATCGGAGGAGTGTCACACAAACTTTACACCTGTGTTATTTTTTTTCCTACATGAATAACCTTTTAAAGGTGATATGCTATGAAAGATTAGCATTCTAAGTCCACTGGTGCGCAGCACATCTACAGTGATTAATTCAACACCTTTGAGAACCACATACAGAGATATAATTCTTATCTTTCAAGATTGTCCCTTAGCTTTTGTCTATTTATGTATCCTTTTTTTCTGCCGCTTCCCAGCTCACTTGCTAGCACTATCATATACTTTGTAATTTCCCAAATGCATTATACCAAAGTTTTGCAAAGCCTCTGCACAGACTTTTTCTTTAAATCTCCCCGAGGTGGCAGCCACCTGTCATGCATCCTTCAGAATGTAGCTAGGATGTTTCCCCAGACACATCCTTACTTTCTCTTTCGGCTACATCTGAATCTTATGTCTATATTCTGTCCACCGCACCATATTGCATCTGTCTCTGCTCACAGGCCCCAGAGTTTTATTGACCCTTGAATGTACTTTGTCCAGTGTCTAGGACTTGGCATTCAGGCATTATCCTGGTAACCTCAAACTTCACTATTTTCTTATTAGTTACTGTAAATACAGACTTGATCTTGAAGCCGAAATCCTATTATATATTATACTACCTTTTATCAGAGAAACTCAAGATATTTAAAAACAGCAATGAGGCTCTAATTTCTCTGATACTGAAAATAATGGCTTCAGGATCACAATTTGATAAAAGCTATAAATGTCCTGTATCAGAATTTTTTGAGGAAAAATGTTACAACATGTAAATTTTGAACAAAAAGAGGCTTGAAAACTTTAGTAGTTAGAAGACGCAGCTTTTCTATTTACAGGTATTATGAAATTTGCAGGGGAAAATAAGCATAGTAAGTACTCCTATTAGAAATTTATTCTGGGGTGCCTGGGTGGCTCAGTCATTAAGCGTCTGCTTTCAGCTCAGGTCATGGTCCCAGGGTCCTGGGATCGAGGCCCACATCAGGCTCCTTGCTCGGTGGGAAGCCTGCTTCTCCTTCCCCTGCTCCCCCTGCTTGTATTCTCACTCTCAGCTCTGGCTGTGTCTCTCTCTGTCAAATAAATAAATTAAATCATAAAAAAAAAAAAGAAAGAAATTTATTCTAAAATCAGACCATTTAAAATTAATGTTGAATTGCTGATAATTGCTGATTATATGTATGGAATTGTTTTTCATACTGAAGCTAGAAGAAAGTAGAGCTCATGAACTGGAAAGAGATCAAATAATTGATGTAAAATCTATGATCGCAGAATTTCTTTTAATTTTCCTTAAACAAGCCTAAAAGGTTACTGGTAATCACTCGTTACATTATGCCTCCCTAGAACGTGGGTTCCTGGGTGAGGGAGAGAATATTCTGTGAGTATCTCCCTTGATATAGACATACTTTTGGTTATAGAGACTTCCCACACTTATTCTATACTAGATGGCAAGGTAATTATTTTTTTAATTAGGCTAAATGTTTATAGCCTTTTTATGGAAAAGTTGCCACAATGATGCAATCAAAAATAAGAATGGATTAGGAATTTTACTAGGAGAAATAATATAAAATCCTCTGTCTCCGAGATAACCATGTTGACAGTGAAAGTTGTAATTAATATTATACGAATTTTTGTACATAAATTAACAAAGACTAGGAAGTTTAAAATATCCAAATGTTTGGAATTAGAAATCAAAATATTTAGGAAATCACACATTCAGGTTTCTAGACTTTTTCACATTGTATTCCAGCACTGAATTTTATGATAAAAATAAGATAAATGGCAACTCTTAATTATCATGCTGTCCTTTTAAGTCTTACTTTGGCTGTCTTTAAGCTGAGTTTAATGTATAGCATGCTAATTAAATAATAGCATGATATGACATTGGTTCTATTTATCTTAAAGGCTAATCATTTTTAATCAGTTACTTTAAATTGTATATAGCAATTAGATTTCAGGGAACACGATTCCATAGTACTTCTGCATCATTTTTAGTATTTTATATTTTAAGTAAGTTATATATTGAAGGCCTAAATTATTTATAACTATATTTGATATTCAAACAAAATGAGTGTGTACTTTTTGCATTTTGTAATAAAGTATTATAATATTTGATTATATTAGACACTTTCTAAAAAGTTCCTCAAATTAATGATTTAATTATGGATAGGTCTATTAAATTCTAAACTATCACTGCAAAAAATTATATGGTGATTTTCGAAATCTCTTTACATCATTTCTGAAAGAGTTGAGACATAAACCTTTAGGTTTGATTTTGTGGGGAGTCATCCTGGTGAAAAGTCAGCTACTGCCTCTTTGGACTGAATTAATATTAGATCATAATGCTTTATAAGGTCTTCCTACACTTAACATTACTAATCAAAAAAATTTAAGAAAGCAACACTTGGTTGCTTAAAAGTAAGCTATTTGGGGGCGCCTGGGTGGCTCAGTAGGTTAAGCGACTGCCTTCGGCTCGGATCATGATCTCCGGATCCTGGGATCGAGCCCCACATCGGGCTCCCTGCTCCACGGGAAGCCTGCTTCTCCCTCTCCCACTCCCCCTGCTTGTGTTCCCTCTCTCACTGTGTCTCTCTCTGTCAAATAAATAAATAAAATCTTTAAAAAAAAAAAAGTAAGCTATTTTGTAGATTATCAAGATACCTTCACATCTAATTATTTCAATTCTCTGTGCTAAAGTTGACGCAGGAAAAAAGATTAGATAACAATATCGTCTGTCCTGAGCTAGTTGTGCGTCTGGTCGACAGTTTGAGCCCTCTCTGAAATAAGGATACTTAATCTGTCAGATATATGATTGCAGTAAATATTTTGTACTATATCCTGTGGGGATAAATAATTTCTAAAAGAATTTGCCCCTTAATATCTACATTTGAAAATGTATACAGCATAGCATTATTAGTAGTGACGATAAAAAAAAAACAAACAAACTTTATAGCCACTTAGTTGTTCTGGCACAGTGTGAATCAACTTGTGTTGTTTGATGTCCCTTGAGCACTGGCTTGAGCCAGTTTAGGTCATGGAAGTCCATGAGGGAGGGGAGTGGCAAGAACTGGCAAGAGGAAAAGGCACAGGTTGCTCGGGCAGAGTGAAAGTTACAGGGAAAACTCAGCTTGCTTTGGAATAACAGCTGGAACATTGCAGGCATGCAGCAAACAGGTCAAAATATCAAATCTTTAATCAGTACTGGTTGAATGATAAAAACCTCCTAGTGACCTGTTCTTCCCCCTGTGTTGTACTAATGCTAACACACTGATTAGAAAATACTGCTTGGATTTAGAGATAAAATAATGATTTACAATAATGATTTTTTTGAAATCATAAAACAAAGGAGAAAAAACATAAAAATTTTAGAAAGTACTATCATTATTTTAAAAATTAAAATATGGCTTCCTGGTAAAGGAGGTATATTTAATAATTTATATAAAACACGTCAGTGATATAATCAGCTTTCAGACCACGTGTCATATAAAAATTCATGTTTCTAAATAAACTCAGTTTCCAAGAATTCAGGATATATTACCTGTCATCTGAATTAATGACCTAAAAAAAAGCCCTTTATTTAATAATTATGTAAAACAAGAGTGGAACTGGAAACCTAGATAAAGCTCATTTGGTGAATAATTCAGACCCAGAAAAATTGATTTCTACTCTTAACTTTCTTAAAGCCTCTGGTTATAGTCAGATTCATCAAGCAATATGATCAAGTAGAGAGTTAAATTTTTCCTTCTTAAAAAGGTCTAAGAGAGAAAAGTTCAAACCTAGAATTACAAATTTGAAATCTTTATTTTAAGGCTTTAGAATCAGAGAATTTAAGATAGAAAAAGGTATCAGTCTGGGAGATATTTGCAAGTTAAAAACCATAAGAGCTGGAAGACCTTACAAGGTCAATCAAAATGTCTGCTTCTGATTAAACCTAAGAACACAATAAAAACCCGAATAACTAGATTTCAGTAAACTACAGAAAAAAATAATTCAATTTCTTCAATCCAAAAGATGTTGATAATACAAAATTATTATATAGAGTTTAGTCTGTGCTAGCCACTATCCCAAGAGCTTTATATATGTTAACTTATGATGAAGAATCTGGGAAATCACAAAACTTTTAAGGTCATTTGAATTGGAATTGTCTAGAAGTATTCAAATGATCTTAAATTATTTCTCAAATAGAGATTTCATCAACAACACATTTAGTTATTCCTTCTCAGATGCTCTCATCCCAGTTTGCACATTATATTTTTTATCTCATTTTAATCAAGTTTTTGTACGTGTCTAATATTTCCATACAGAAGTAAACTCCATGAGAGAGCAATAGAGTTTTATTTCTGTTTTTACCACCATCATCTTGTCACGTGTATGACCAAAAGTAAATGAGTAATGGCTGACTAGCCCAAGTACGTGGTTGTATCAAATGTCAACAAATAACATTTACACCAAAGAAAAGAGATGGACTCAAAGTGCTATATACCGTATAATGATTCCATGTAACCTTCATCACGAGAAAATTAATTCAGTCCACACATCCTTAGTGTTTGTTTGCTTGTTTGTTTTATTGTTGTATAGTTTGGTTGGTTGGTGGTTTTGGTTGGAATGCTTTTCATGTAAAACATTAAGTTAAACGTCAGAGCAATCCTTTTTAAGTCATCAGACTCCTCAACAGACGAAACACAATCTAAAATGATCTGGCTCGTTTCAACCACTATAGACTTCTTCCCTGATTTAATCTCCTGAACAACTTCACTAGATGTTGGTTATTTCTGACAATCGAGAAAACAATAAAAATGTGGGAAAGCATAGATACCTCCTTTACCAGGAAAACTATTATTCTTTTTTAAAAAACATACCTGTTTTGGGAAGAGGGCTTTTTTAGGTCAATGATTCAGATGACTGGTAATATATCCTGAATTCTTTTTAACTGACTTTATTTAGAAACATGACTTTTTATATGATATGTGGTCTGAAAGCTGATTATATCACTGACTTCCTTTCTACCAGAGATTTAATTTTATAAGACTAACATAACTGATTGATTTATATAATAATGACTTTTTTCTCAAATTAAAAAAAAAACTTCCTCCTGAAGTGCACAAAGTAAATTAATTTCCAGATTTATTGGCAGCAGAGAGGAGTTCTATCACCCTCATTATATAAATAAAAGCAAATGACAATCAAAGCCCTAAATAATCTACTTTGGTTTGAAAATCACCTTCCTTTGACACAAAGTCCCAAATGTCCCTACAGTGGGACGTGTGCCTCATATCGGCAATTCTCTGGTAAAATAATTTAATTTGATCTATATATTATTACATGGTGCATTAATGCACCATAATCATTTTGAAGCCTATGCTTTTGCTTCCTTCGAAATGAACTGGGAAAACATGCCCTCAAAACTCTGGTTCACTCTTCTTGGCACTGATATTTCACTATGCAACTGTCAGGAACTAAAAGATTAGGATCATAAAATTAAGTTTCCTGGGGAAATTAAGTCTCCTGGGGAATGTTCCATTCATGAACTGCCTTGTTCCCAGACTCCTCAGTCATTTTATTGCATTTTCCTTCCAGCCTTGCCCGTGAGAAGAGGTGCATGGTCCAGATTAAAACCTGAAAAGTTAGGAGAGAACTGGAGCTTATGAACTAGGACCTAAAAGGACCCTGGTCTTCCAAGTATTTGTTATCAGATGGAGTCATGCAGCCAAAAGAGCTTTTGATTTCAGTAGAAATTAGGAAAAGTATTGGTTTAAAATCTGTGTCTTCTGATTTCCAACCAACAGCAAAGCATTTTTGAGAAATCTCTAGGCATCCTATCTAATGCATCTCAGAGAGTGAGAGTATTTTATCTTGCCAGTAAAACCGAATGGTCCCTTGTTGATTGATATCAAAGACTATTACTCCCCAAAGGGTCAAATTATTAATTGGTCAGTGCATTATTTTGGGAAATAAAGTCAGAATTTCATCTGGCAAGAATAATGCCAGGTGACAAACGATTCTAAAATTATCATCAAATTATATTTGCCCAATAAATACATTAGAGCCGCAAGTTCATAACTGCCGAGAGGACTAGAATATCTGGAGTCACCCTTTCCTGTAGATAGGCTTGACCATACACTGACAAGTTCTCTAACTCTCCTCTTTCCCGACTTTTAAAGATTGTTGAATTGTTTGTATGTTAATATAAGTTAGCTCGTGATATCCTTTCCAGTTTTGTATGATATTGAAAAGGGAGCTATGATAGGAAAAGCAGAGAATGAGAAAGATCCAAAGTTCTGGGTATGCCTTAATGAGAGAACAGACCTAAGTATAATACGATGTCAAAGTTGAATTGTACATTTTTAAATGGCTTTGGAGTTTTCATATCATTCTTGTATTCATTTATTGCACACCCAACAAGAACCCACTATGTATTTAGGGCGGATGAAAAGATAAGAAAAAAAGATAAGCCTGAAAGCCATTAAAAGAGCTTATGGTCCTAGTGAAAGAGACAGGAACATTAATTTACTATAACTGAAGACAGAAGGTGACAAAGTGCTGTAAGGGGGATATAATCCATGCATTTATTTATTCCTTCAAAAAGACACACAAAAGCTGCTTTTATACAATGAATATGGAGAAACTCCCTAACTGTCTCAAGGGATGATATTCTAGAAGACGGTAATAACTAGCTTGGGGAAGGGAGGTTTCTTAGAGAATCAGGGAAGATGATTTAGAGAAAATGATATTTGAATTAGGACTTGAACGAGGTGGGATTTCAACAGTAACTTAGAAAAACAAACTCTAGGCATCAAGAATTGTTTTACTCAACTAACATTGAGCATCCCCTCACTGCTTTCACACAGTTGTGTGGTCTGCATAACCACCCTCTGAGGTATATAGGATCATCACCATTTTACATGAGAAAAGAATAAACTGAGGCTCAGTAAAAGGCCCACTGGATTTCATCTTTTATGTCAGATACTGACTTTAAGTTTTTAAAGTGTTTCATTCCAGTGCAGGAATAAAGGCCTCTCAAAAGATTAAGAAGTATTTTTAAGAATGTGGAAGCAACTGATACAACTAGGAAATAAATGAAGAAGATTCCTGCTGATGGGGTAGAAAGAAAAGAGGAGGAAGGATGAGAAATGAGGAAATTTGTTTGTGTTGGCAAAAGAGCCAAGCCTGTTGATAGCTATGGGGAAAGCTCTGGCAAGACAGGGGGAAGATTCAAGAGGAAGTGTCTACTCCAGGAGCAAGACCCCAGAGGGGTTAGTTAGCAAAGAGAGGTAAGACTCAAGGACAGGAAGAGGCCAGGCTCAAACGGCGTGGGGGAGACTGGGACCTCTGGAGCAGTAGAGGGAATGAGTAAATGGGGCCACTTCCTGAGAGCTAGAAGAAGGTTGAGGAAGTTCCCAGTGGGAGACCTTGTCATCCTGAGGTATAGGTAAGGTCCAGGGATACAAGTGAGGTGGAGTAGGAACCTGGTCCCATCCACAGTGGAGAATCAACAGAGAGGCACAAAACATGGAATAAAAGCCAAAGGACCCAGAGTCAAACCATCCTGAGGATGCTCACTCTTCAGGGATGAGGGAAGGGAAGTTAATAATCATGCAGCATCACAAGTACCAAGACGGACACGAACACTCATACTGGGTGTGAGTGATCCACCCAGATGGTTTCAGAAGTGTGCAAGGCTAATGGGGAGGTTGTGTATCAAGAGACCAGAGTCAGGAGTGAGGGCATATCCTACAGAGCACTGTCTCACATGCTCCCCTCCTTTATGTTCCAGCACTAAATGTCTAAAGACACATTTTTAAAAAAATTATTAATATAAATTACTATGACTTTGAATGTCTGATGTAGGTGAGATTTTTCTGATCCAGTCTTTTTAATAGGAAGTAGTGTGTCACAGGCTGGGGGCTGGTGTTTCCAAGCATAGATCTCAGACTTATACATTGCTAGGTGGGATGCCTGGTTCCGCGATCTGCTTACAGTGAAGTAGGCCAAGGTA
The DNA here is from genome assembly GCF_004348235.1 of Phoca vitulina. Taxonomy (NCBI): domain Eukaryota; kingdom Metazoa; phylum Chordata; class Mammalia; order Carnivora; family Phocidae; genus Phoca; species Phoca vitulina. The sequence goes on from NW_022589718.1 coordinate 24,457,407, forward strand.
AAAAAAACCTCCCTGCAATGTGGTTTCCTCATCTAAAATGAGCATAAGCAGAGTACCAAGCATTAAAGATACTTATATAGTATATAGCAAAGCATCTAATATAGAGAAGGGTCCCATCAATGTCAACCACTACCATTGGCTTTATTTGTTCGTGGGTTAGAAGTATATAGTAAGATTCTCCTAATTTCTGTGGTCCAGTTACCAGCTCTGAATCCTCTCAAATCTTCAGAAGCCATGCATACATGTGTTTTGAAGGGACATGAGCAAAGCCACTCTTCCGGGAGATCCTACTTTCCTCCATCAGGTGTGAAGTCTCAGCCTCCTGGGTCTCAGACCCACTCTATAATGCTCATCCATCAGTTGATCAATTTAGGGTATGAAAAGATGTGGAATTGGAGGGGAATCAGATAACTGGGTAGGTGATGAGGCCATTAACCAAAATGGGAATGGAGAAGCGCTTTTTTGCTTTGTTTTTTATTTGGGGGAGAAGATATTTGCATATGTAGGATTGGACATATTTGTTGCAAACATCTAGATGAAGGTGCCTTAACTAGGTAGCTGGAAAGACCTTCCTAGCTATCAGGAAGAAGTGAGGCAAAATCTGGAACAAACTGGGACCTCAGATGTTGCCTAATTCAAGATAGGAATGGACAGATGACTGTATATAGCTTGAAAATATATTACCTCTATCAATATTATTTTATTACCTCCATTAATATTATGTATTACCTCTATTAAAGCTGTTTCTGATTACAGTATTTTTAATAAAAGATTATAATGATGTCTTTTTAGCCACTCTGTAGAAAAAGATCCATATTTCAAAAAATAGGTTTTTGTTGTTGTTGTTTTTTCAAGCCATTGAACATGGTCGCTTAGTATACTTAGGTCAAAATACTTAAACTGCCTCCAGCAGTTTTGCTTTTTTTTTTTTTTTTTCCATTTATGGTCACACATGAATTTTAAAAGCAAGTAATATTTTTTTTTTATTTCTTTGTCTTAAAAAAGGCATGAAATCTTACTGGTCTAAATGCAGTTGTTGGGAAGAAATAATGCAAATTAACAACCACCAGCATATTAGGTAAATTTTAGTTATTTTATGGAGTTTGGTATTGAGCAAAAGTTATTTTTTCTATTAAAGTTACAAGTACTACCAATTGAACTGTCCTGGGAAATATAAATAAGAATTAGAAAGAAATGATCTCAGGGGCACCTGGGTGGCTCAGTTGGTTAAGCGACTGCCTTCGGCTCAGGTCATGATCCTGGAGTCCCGGGATCGAGTCCCGCATCGGGCTCCCTGCTCGGCAGGGAGTCTGCTTCTCCCTCTGACCCTCCCCCCTCTCATGTGCTCTCTCTCATTCTCTCTCAAATAAATAAATAAAATCTTAAAAAAAAAAAAAAGAAAGAAAGAAATGATCTCAGAAAGTTTTGGGAAGATTAAGTGGATCGTGCATGTTCCGTGGATGGTGCATGCATACTGAGCAGGGCCTGCCATGCAGGAAGTGCTCAAGGAGTGTCTGCAAGTGTTATTATCATTCTTCTAGAAATGAGTGAAATAGAAAGGCCAATGCTGTGCACCAATGATTGTCCAGGCTATCCCGGTTCAGTGCTCACTAGTCGGAGTCAATGCTCCTGAGGATGGCTCACTCTTCAGGGATGAGGGAAGGGAAGCTAATAATCATGCAGCATCACAAGTAAAACAAGAGGGGCATGAACACTCATAATAGGTGTGAATGATCTGCCCAGATGGTTTCAGAAGTGTGCAAGTCTAACAGGGAGGTTGTGGATCAAGAGAACACCATGTACAAATGAACCAGACATGAAAGACCATTGGGGGTGGTTTGATGGGTCTGGGATGTGGGAACAAGAGTGAGAACAGGGTCTGGTGTGGTATGGGGTGAGTAGATGGGCTTGGCTGTCACACGGCCTTGGATTTCATGTCCAGCTCTGTGATTGCTAATTGAGTATGTGGGAACAAGTCCCTCCACCTCTCTAGACCTCTGTTTCACAACCCACAGAGTGGAGATAATAGCACTCACCTCTGAGGATGATCATTAGGAGTAAATGAGATTATTGTAAAGGATTGGCATAGCACTTGGCACAGAAGGAAAGGTATTTTTATCACCAGTATCAGGATCAGCCCCATGCTAAGTAGTTTGGATTAATTCTTGGGGGAAAAATAAAACCACCATTGGAGTTTCTTTAAGTGGGGAAAAGTAATGCTCATGTTTGTGTGCAAAAAATATGTAACTGTTAACAGTATATCAAATTAAATAAAAAGAGTGAGAAATGGTTATAGAGAGTGTCAATACTTTAGGCAAGAGAAAAACAGGCATGAAAAGGGAGAAAAGAGTGAGGGATTTATTCAGCCAAGATTACTATGTATCAGTCACTCTTCTAAGTGTCTGGAATGCATTTCAAACAGTGATTGCTAAACAGTCTTAAAAACAGGTGATCTTAATTCAGGGTGGTATTGCATTAACAGAGATGTGTGACACGCCCAGGATCTACTTTGTCTGTGGAGAAGCTCTTGAGGCATCACTGAGGAAATGTTTAGGGGCTAAAGAATATATGGACATTCGCCTTGGAATGTGCTGAACCCACCATGAAGAAGGAACAGTATGTGCTAAAGCACAGAGGCAAGAAGGATGTGTTCCAAGGACTAAGAGCCCTTGGTATGATCGGAATGCATTGTGCCTGACGTGGAGAGATGGAAAGTAACACTGGACAAGCAGACCCAAGTCAGATCACAATGTAAGTGTGTCACACTAAGTTAGATGAGAAGGCGCTGAAAGACTTCAAGCAAGAAAGTGAATTAGTAAGATTTCTATTATAAACATCCATCAGTATAAAAGTAGGAGAGTGAGAAAGGGTGATGCATGGGGCGCCTGGGTGGCTCAGTCGGTTAAGCGTCTGCCTTCGGCTCAGGTCATGATCCCAGGGTCCTGGGATCGAGCCCCACATCGGGCTCCCTGCTCCACGGGAAGCCTGCTTCTCCCTCTCCCAGTCCCCCTGCTTGTGTTCCCATTCTGTCTCTGTGTCTCTCTCTGTCAAATAAATAAATAAAATCTTTAAAAAAAAAAAAAAAAGAAAGGGTGATGCAGGGACGTCACATAGAGGGATAGTGCAAATTACAGGAAGAAAAGCTAAAAGCCTCAGCTAGGACAGAACAGTAGGTCTGGAGAGAAAGTGCTGGAATCAAGAGAAATGGAGAAAGAATTTTGGGGGTGAGGGCGGAGGTAGAATTTGATTACCAGTTTACTGTCTTGGGAAAGTCAGATGGAAAAAGAATATTTAGGGGAAAAGACAGTGACACTGGCTTGACACTTTTTGAGATGGAGATGCAAGTGGGACATCTAGATGGAATAGTTCAAAACATGTTTTTTTTAAAAAAGGAGATTTAGACCAATAGAAATACATTTTAAGCTGCAAACTGAAGCCACATATAAATTTAAATTTTCTAATAGCCACAGAAGGGGGGAAATCGGAGGGGGAGATAAACCATGAGAGACTATGGACTCTGAGAAACAAACTGAAGGTTCTAGAGGGGAGGGGGGTGGGGGGATGGGTTAGCCTGGTGATGGGTATTATAGAGGGCACATACTGAATGGAGCACTGGGTGTTATACGCAAATAATGAATCATGGAACACTACATCAAAAACTAATGATGTAATGTATGGTGATTAACATAATAAAACAAAACAAAACAAAAAAAGGGTAAAAAGAAACAGATGACATCAATTTTATAATATAGTCTATGTAACCCAATATATCGAAAAGATTTGAATAAGTAATCAATATTAAGAAAAAGCAATAACTTATTTTACAGTCGTGTGTGTGTGTGTTTAAAGTGTGTATTTTACACGTAACAACACATCAATTTGAACTAGCCACATTTCAAGTGCTCGGTAGCCGCTGGTGGCTGGTTACTGTCATATTAGACAGGACAGCGCTTGACCTTCAGAGCCTATGCAAAAGATGTCTATTTGTGGGTGACCAGAATAAAAATCTTTTCTGAAGCTGTAAATGAAAGAGACCTTATTGGGGGGGGGGAGTAAGAGAGCTTATACAGGGGGGCAGGGGAAGAGTAAGGAGAGCTTATACAGCGGGGCAGGACAGAGGGAGGAAATGCCACAATTGCCTCAGACCTTGATCTTCTATCTTTTAAGGATGTGAGATATGAGATTAGCGTCTCAGTAATTTGGGGAGACTTTGATTATTTCTGTTGAACTTTTGCACAACCAGAAACTGCTATATAATACGCAGAGCCTAGTGCAAGATTAAAATGTGATGCCCCCTTATTAAAAAATTATTAATAATTTCAAGATGATGACCACAGAGTATTAAAGCCAACACCTGCCCCTTCTAAGTGCAGGGTCAGGTGCAAATGCTCAGGTAACAGCCTGTGAAGCCAACGCTGCACACAACTTGCATTTTTATGCATCATACATGAACGCTCTTGCCTTTTGTAAATCAAATGCAATATATTTTTTTAAAGATTTTATTTATTTATTTGACAGAGAATGAGAGAGAGAGAGATCACAAGAGGCAGACAGGCAGGTAGAGGGAGAGGGAGAAGCAGGCTCCCTGCTAAGCATGGAGCCCGATGTGGGGCTTGATCCCAGGACATTGGGATTAGGACCCGAGGCGAAGCAGATGCTTAACCGAATGAGCCACCCAGGCACCCCTCAAATGCAATATATTTAATAAGATGAGTAATGAGATGATACTATGCGGTATCACTCCTGGCAGCCACTCTTCATGGCTTGAGGAAAGGCAACTTCTTTCCAGGCTGGGGTGCTTGAGATGCATGAGACCTGCTTTACCCTTCCCACGTACCCCCACACAGATGGGACCTCAATCATGCCAGAACATCATCACCCCAATTCTTGTCTCATGTTGAGGGGGCCCACCAAGCGCCTAACCTAGTAGATATCTGGCAGCTCCTCAATATCATTCTGCCTTCTAGAAAACCCTATTTCCTTACCCCTTCCCATGATAAGAGAGCATCTGACATGGAAGTCTAAAGGTGGAGCCTCCTCCTCAGAGAATGAGAGGGGCAGTAGACCAGGGGAACATAACCTGGAATTCCCTCAGACAAGCAGAATATCTAGAGTTTGGGGGTAGGCTGTGCATTTGCAGCTCTAGTTCCAGGCCAGTGCTTGAAGATGTATTATTGGAATTTTTTTATTGATAAATTTCTGTGAATAGAACTCCCTCTATCTTTAAATGTCAATCTATTTCTTCCTGTTTCAATCTTGGCAGTTTATAAGTTTCCGGGAAGGCATCCATTTCTTCCAGATTGCTTAATTTATTGGCATACTGTTGTTGATAATAATTTCTAATAATTGTTTCTATTTCCTTGGTGTCAGTCGTGATCTCTCCCCTTTCATTCATAATTTTATTAATTTGGGTCCTTTCTTTTTTCTTTTGGATAAGTCTGGCCAGTGGTTTATTGATCTTATTAATTCTTTCAAAGAACCAGCTTCTAGTTTCGTTGATCTAATCTACTGTGTTTCTGGTTTCTAATTCATTGATCTCTGCTCTAATCTTAATTATTTCTCTTCTAATGCATGGCTTAGGCATCGTTTGTTGCTTTTTCTCTAGTTCTTTAAGGTATAAAGTTAGTTGGTGAATTCGGGATTTTTCTATTTTTTTGAGTGAAGCTTGGATGGCTATGTATTTCCCCCTTAGGACCACCTTTGCAGTATCCCATAGGTTTTGGACCAATGTGTTTTAGTTCTCATTGGTTGCCATGATTTGTTTAAGTACTTCTTTGATTTCTTGGTTGACCTAAACATTATTGAACAGAGTGGTCTTTAGCTTCCAAGTGTTTGGATTTCTTCCAAATTTTTTCTTGTGATTGAGTTCCAGTTTTAAAGCATTATTGTCTGAGAATATGCAGGGAATAATCTCAATCTTTTTGTATCGGTTGAGACCTGATTTGTGACCCAGGATGTGGTCCATTCTGGAGAAAGTTCCGTGTGCATTCGAGAAGAATGAGTATTCTGTTGTTTTAGGGTGACCGCAGGGACTGGCACAAAAACAGACATGTAGACCAATGGAACAGAATAGAGAGCCCAGATATGGACCCTCAACTCTATGGTCAAATAATCTTCAACAAAGCAGGAAAAAATATGCAATGGAAAAAAGACAGTTTCTTCAATAAATGGTGCTGGGAAAATTGGACAGTTATATACAGAAGAATGAAACTCGACCATTCCCTAACACCATACACAAAGATAAACTCAAAATGGATGAAAGACCTCAATGTGAGACAGGAATCCATCAAAACCCTAGAGGAGAACATAGGCAGTAACCTCTTTGACATCGGCCACAGCAACTTCTTTCAAGATACATCTCCAAAGGCTAGTGAAACAAAAGCAAAAATGAACTTTGGGGATTTCATCAAGATAAAAAGCTTCTGCACAGCAAAGGAAACAGTCAACAAAACAAAGAGGCAACCCACAGAATGGGAGAAGATATTTGCAAATGACACTACAGACAAAGGGCTTATATCCAAGATCTATAAAGAACTTCTCAAACTCAACACCCAAAAAATAAATAATCAAGTCAAAAATGGGCAGAAGACATGAAGAGACGCTTCTCAAAAGAAGACATACAAATGGCTAACAGACACATGAAAAAATGTTCATCATCATTAGCCATCGGGGAAATTCAAATCAAAACCACATTGAGATACCACCTTACACCAGTTAGAATGGCAAAAATTGACACAAGAAACAACGAATGTTGGAGAGGTTATGGAGAAAGGGGAACCCTCTTACACTGTTGGTGGGAATGCAAGTTGGTACAGCCACTTTGGAAAACAGTGTGGAGGTTCCTCAAAAAATTAAAAATAGAGCTACCCTATGACCCAGCAATTGCACTACTGGGTATTTACCCCAAAGACACAGATGTAGTGAAAAGAAGGGCCATATGCACCCCAATGTTCAGAGCAGCAATGTCCGCAATAGTCAAACTGTGGAAAGAACTGAGATGCCCTTCAACAGATGAATGAATAAAGAAGATGTGGTCCATATATATAATGGAATATTACTCAGCCATCAGAAAGGATGAATACCCAACTTTTACATCAACATGGATGGGACTGGAGGAGATTATACTAAGTGAAATAAGTCAAGCAGAGAAAGTCAATTATCATATGGTTTCACTTATTTGTGGAACATAAGGAATAGCATGGAGGACATTAGGAGAAGGAAGGGAAAAATGAAGGGGGGTAAATCGGAAGGGGAGATGAACCATGAGAGACTATGGACTCTGAGAAACAAACAGGGTTTTAGAGGGGAGGGGGGTAGGGGGATGGGTTAGCCCAGTGATGGGTATTAAGGAGTGCACGTACTGCATGGAGCACTGGGTGTTATACGAAAACAATGAATCATGGATCCCTACATCAAAAACTAATGACATATTGTATGGTGACTAACGTAACAAAATTAAATTAAATTAAAAATAAATAAATGTCAATCTAATGACAAATTTCAGACTCCTTGCAGCACATTATCTGCTGTGCTAAATAGCACCAAGCCCCAAAATGGTGCTAGACACACAAATGTCAGTGTGCCTCCCTGCACTCCTTGCTCCAGTCTAGTCTCCTCCTTCCTCCTCCCCCATCTGTCTCTCCATGCTCCTTTCTCTGCCCTATCTCCACAGCCTTTCATTGCCTTATGTGATTATCACAAAAATTCAAATTATAATTTGCAATTTCTTTATTTAGTAAACAATTTGATGTTATCTACTCTTGGTTGCTTAGCTTTAAGAGTCAGTAAATGACAGTCCTTTTTTCTTTTGAAAAAGAAAGTGTGGAAGAAAGACTTGTTCATATTTGATATCCCATAATTGATTCTCCCTGTCTATGTGCCTTATCAAAGACAAGGTTCCTCTGATCCTGCATGAAAGGCCCCCTGATTTTGCAGGAGAGGAGAGAGCAGGCAGGGCAGGAGCCTGTGGGGAACTGTAGAGTATAAGGTCTAGGTGTGGACCTGGCCATCATGGAGGTGTGACCCCTGGCGTGTGACTTAACACCCTTCAGCCACAGGTTTGGTACCTGAAAAATGAGGATGTTATGCCTAGATCGCAGGACGACTCATTCTATCATATAAAATAGTTCATGCGAAGTACCCATGTCAGCGCCTAGCACATAAAAGGCTCTCAGTAAATAATCACGCTATTACTGAAAACATTTCCTGGGATGAAAGAGAAATGGAGATCTTCCAGAGATCTTGACATAATAGAGCTTGACTGGGCCCAGAGCAAAACAAACAACAAAAAAAAACCCTACACAAAATAAATAAAAATCAACTTCCACAATAGATAATTAAATTTAAAACCCGTTAATATAAAACCCACCAGACTTTCAATGATAAGAGTAGCTCTTGACGTAAAGTAAACTTGACGTTTACCTTAAAACTGAAAGAAACTTCTAAGAGAATAACAACACACTTACGTATCTTCTGGTCTTGACTGTATTGTATCACACCAAGGCAAACTAACCTTTTGGTTATAAATTATGCAAAGTAGTAACTGCAAAGATAATGTTAGGATAGAATGAGGGAGATCACTATTTTTAAACATCTTAATTTCAAAGAATAACCATCCTGCCTAGTAACTATGCTAACAGAGAAGAATTTTAATTAATCCTATAATTCTAAAGTACTTGCTTGAGAATGCATTATATGGTCTTTTTCCAATAGATTTACCTGCTTAATTATGTTTTTCTTGGACTGATCTAAAATTAATCTTCATGTCTGATCTATAAGGTCTGTTAGGAATGTAAAATAACAGTAAGTATTCTTATAAATAATAATAATAATAGCTAGCATTCATTGAATGCATACTGTTCAGACAGCTTGCCAGATTCTTTAAATACCTCTCATTGACTATTCACAGAAACATTCTGATGAGGGTATTATTCTCATTTTACGGAAGAGGAAACAGGCTCTAAGAAGTTAAACAATTTGCACAGGGTCACGTATGAGGTAGGATTCCAACTTGGGTTAGCCAGATTCCAAACCCTGCACTCTATTTTTCTAGACTGCCTATTTGTGGGAAATACAGATTAGCCAAAAGAAAATGTTATAACTTCCATTTTATCGTCCTCTTTATGTTTTTGTTTTGGGCTTTAGGAAAACATTCATTTACAAGAATGCACCAAGTTTCTTTATTCAGAAAGGCCAGAAATAGCACAACAATAAAAAGGCAGAAAAAAAAAATCTAGAAGGTCGATAATCATTATTTCTTTGTGCTAAGGTTGTGGATGGCTTTTCCTTCTTTATTTTTGATTGTCCGTATTTTCTAAATCTACTTAAAGTGATGAAAATTTTGAAATAAGGAGGCACATACAGATGAGGAACAAAGGAAGTTTGCATGGCACCTATCATGCTTAGATATTTAATAATGATGTTATGATGCTAAGCAATAGAAATTAAAAACTAAAAAAACCAACAAACAAAAATCTCTGGAAACAAATATTTTTGTCAATTCCTTTCGCCTCCACTTTAATTTAGGAGGTGACTTGGAAGATGTACCACTAGGAGACTGATGGCAGCCATCTTGGTTTTCTGTACTCTAGGTCAGTGGGCCTGTTTACTGGCAGCAGTGGTTTTACCTCTGGATTAAGAATGATTAGCTCTACTTTGGAACCAAATACAGTTCAGCTGGAGTTCAAGAAGAATTAAGAGTCTTGTGGCTATGTACATGTTGAACAATTTCCCTTTGTTAAGGGCACTCTGATCTAAAGAAGAAAAGTGGCCACTCTGACAGTGTGTACTTTTTGGGTAATACAACCTTTTTTTTTTTTTTTTTTTTTTTTTTTTATTTTAAGAGATTACCTAGTATGGGACATAGCAAGTGTGAGCAATAACTTTTTTGATAAATTCCATTTCACAGTAAGTTCAACACACTAGATGAAAGAGATCATCCATTTAAAATAAGAAAAATAGAGAAAAAAAAGAGAACAATTCAAAAGATCATCCTCAAAGCATTTACTGTTCAATATCCATTTCCTGACCTGCCTTTCCTAACTTTGTTCATCCATCATTCCTTCTCATCAGCATGAGGTAAGGTTTCCTTATGAACTAGGCACTGTACTCTAAGAAGGAGACAAAAGTTCTTGCCCTCATGAAGCTTATACGTTTAAGGTCTGTTTATACTTTGTATATGATGAATTGCCCAATTCATGAATATATGAGCCTTATAAACAAAACATATAATCATATGTGATGTGGAAAATTTTTTTCTTAGGGATTTACAATATTCATAAATGTATTTCCCATATTTTATTCTTATGTAGGTGGTAAATTTATGCATGCCACTGATAAAGTATACTCGTTCTAATTTAAACAGGTGTAGTTTTTAAGTTGTATTGAAAATTAGAATACATTTCAGAATTAGTACACAGAAAAACCTTCAAAGTTGTTTATGAAAAATGCCATTTTAATCAGCATCACTACAAGCAGCATATTGCAGCATACCTTAAAAGCACATTGATATTTTTAATTACTCTTCTCCCATACTCATGGTTTTCAATTCAATGTTCAAATTTTTCAGAGAATAGACATTAGGGAATATTTATAACCAAGTACCCAAATCAGCTTCTTTCCATTTATGTGATGTGGAAGGGGACAATTTCAGTGGTATGAGTCAATGTTGAGTCACTAACGTAGCTCATTTCAGGAAAATATGAGCAGGGAATCTTGAGTTGTGCCCTAAACTAATAAAGTCAATTGTTAGGTAATAAATACACTTTAGTGTATTTACAGTCTGTGAAATGAGAGAGACTTTCTCCCAGCCCATGGGACTATTTTAAGAATGAGGAAGTTAACGTTCTTGATATTAAAATCTTAGTTTCTTTTACTTGAATTGGCCATCTAAAAGTGTGAGTGGATGTGCAAATAAATGGAGTAAAATATGAGTCCATAGATTTCTTGGGTCTTTTGAGATGGAAACAATTCCAATTTTAGAATCACTCAGCTACTCAGGTATCTTGTAATAATTCCTGAAGTTAATAGTCCTTACTTATCCTTTTGGGGGAAGCCATTAGAGCATACTCAACAGCTGAAATGATAAAGATACATTGATTTCACTTGTAGAGCCACCGTGATTATCATGTAAGTGAGAATCTGGAATGTCTTAGTTTAAATGTGGCATCGTGTTTGAGTATGGACACTAATCAGTATGTGCTACAAAACTATTTACTTACTTCATTGTTTCTGTGTTTTACATCTTACCCCAATGCCAGTTCCTCTCAAACAGAGTTAACATAACCACTGAAGCAGGGAGTGGAGATAAGTCATGAGAAATCAGACCCTAGATCTCCTCCCTCCTCCGAGTCTGTGAAACTAGAGCCATGTTTCATCAGCTCAGAAATTAGCAAGGACTGTTGATAAACCTTTTAATCATAGTAGATAAATCGTTTCTTGTTGAAACAGAAATGTGAACACAGCCCATAAGGAACTGGTCACTTTGATATGGAAACAGCACATGAGTTTATATGTATTTCTATGTGTATGAAGAAATTTCAAGTTCAAAACTATTGAATTTCCAAATAAAAACTTTGGAACTTCCAAATGCCCTAAGACACTGAGAAGATGATTGAGAAGCAAGAATAGCAGCAAAATTACATACCTGTTCCTCACCTTGTACATTTTCAAGAATTCTTTAATACTTAAAAAGGAGTTTAATGAAATATTGCATCAAAATTAAGGTGATGTAAATATATCTCTCTTGAATGATTCCACTTTAAGAGACTAATGTATTCTGAAGTACCCATGCAAATTTATCCTTTTAAAAACAAAAATAAAGATGAATTTGTAGAATAAAATTATGTCTTTATTTGATAAATTATATCTAATGTATTACATAAGTTTATTTATATTATATTTATAACTATGACTTATGTAACATATAGTTAATATAATTATAATATATAAGTTATAATTATAAATGTAACTTACAACTGATTTGATAAATTATATCTTGACAAATAAAATTATTTTGACTTTATTTTGAATAATTTCTGCATGAAACATGAAGGCTCTGAGTACCTTTGTATTTAATTCAAATCCGGATCAGATGAGCTACAGTAAATAAGAATGAGTTCTCGATGGAGATGGTCAGGAATAGAAGGAAGGCAATACCATTTCCCATGGGCAGCGATTCCATTTCAAAGCAGCACAAAAGTAAGCTTTAAAAATGGACTTTCACCTGATTTTTGAGGGCTAACGGGACAGGGGGAACAGAACAATATTCTGTTAACTGGAAGAAGAACATCATCACAACAAAGACGACCTAACCTGGTCTAGATCTGTAAGTCTAACACCTCAAAGAATAATTGGAGCCCACAGCCTGGGTGGGCTCTGAAACCCTGGAATCATGTATTCACCAGCTCAGGTTCTTTAGTTGGTAGCCTGTGGTGTTTGTTACTACCTGAAATTTCCAGCACCTTTGTGGTTACCCAAAATAGAATGTGGTGCAGAAGTCCAGTTTGGAGTCTCAAAGCGGTGTTCGAGTGTGCGCCAAGTCTTTTAAAAAGAGGCCAAGGGGATAGATCTTAATCAGCTACATGAGAAACAGAGTTCGGATTACAGAATGGTATAGCCACTGCAATTTATAGCTCAGGTTTGGCCGCAAGCGATGGGCATCATTTGCTAAGACCTTTCCAATGCCTTCTTCCCTTACCCACTATTGTATATGGGAATTTAAGGACGACCTGAATTTAGTCCTCTTTGTCTTTTTTTGTAGGTAGGATTCATTACAGCGTGTAATTGTAAAACTCGTCCAATAAGTCCATTCTAATATAATGCTATAAAATAAACTCCGCTGCAGGTTTCTACTTTTTAGGAGCGTTTTATGGAGCGAGTCCTGCTTTAATAAAAAAAAATTTCTCACAGAATTATCTCATCTTAAGCCATTTTTCTACCTATCGTAAACAGTGTTATTCTCCTCTGATCATTGATTGATCTTAGGATCACTTTGTTCTACTCAACAATCTGGCCAGTGCCTCAATTAAAATGTATTTAATATTAAGCTTCAAAGCTCCAAATTTTACTTTTCTCTTTCAGGTATAGTCTGTTCATTTCTTCCCCCCACTGAATTCCTTCTCACTAAAATTATTGAGAATTTCTACTCTTCCTATTTTCTTATCTCTTTGAAAACCTCTTTTTGTTGCCATTGAAGCTATCCCTTGATACTTAAATGAGTCTATTATTATGGGTAGCATTACCCTCCAATTTAGTTCATCAGAGGTGTGAAGGGCATGAAGAGCACATCTCTATCAAAGCTACAACCGACCGACAGGACCCAGGGGACATTCTCCCCCATCTCAGATCTAGAATACACTGTCAATGCCCTTTCACCCCCACCACGACAATGCCTCTCAGACCCTGGTCCTAGAAATGGCTTTCCCATAAAGTGATCCTGTGCGCCCCAAAAGTCAAAATGTAAAGGGGACGATTAGATAGGTTGTGTCACGTTTCTTCCAGCTATGATTGAAGGTTAAATGAAAGGTAAGAAATATGGGATGCCAAAATTGGTGCTGAAAATCTCCAAAATATGTCATATCTGAGAAATATTGTAGGCCAAGATCTAGGGTAGGACTACTACATAAAGCCTGTCAACCTAGGATTAGCATCACTGGATTGAGATATAAAACCTACGAGCCCCCAAGGTGGAGACACCTGGTGTAGGGAGGAGAGAATGGGGGGGGCAGGAGGGGTTCAGAGAGAAATTAGAAGATCTGAGTTTTATATAAAAACTCCTGTGAATTAAAGAAGAAATCAGACAAAGTTAACAAAAATTGTGGACCTAAAGTCATTACCATCTTTCTACAAAGGAAGAAAATACAGGAAACATATAGAAATAGCCCCATTTAAAGATGCTATTTATAATCCCTTCAGGTACCATAATGATCACCAGGGAGAACCTTCTCTGTCCCCTACACCTTGTCTTTCCCTGCTAAATATGTTGTGTGAGGAAAATGTTGTCCTTTACTCACTCTTTACTTAAATCTGTTCCCCAGAACATCAGTTCCGTTTGCCAATCCCTGTCTCCCTCAGCTATTTTCACTTAAACAAATGAAGTCTTCTATGCATGTTTGTGGTCGTTTTAGTTTTCCATTCAGGGTATTCCTGTCTTGGTTCATCTGATACACACACACACACACACACACACACACACAGTATATTCTAGTGACCAGACACTGTTCTAGGAACTGGCCGTGCTTATGTTTTTAAAGGGAGTCCTGTCCTTAAGGAGCCTACAGTCCAGTAAGAAACAACAATGTATTAAACCTTTATTAAATATATTAAACCCTATTCTGCAACAGGCTCTTACCTAAGTAACTGATTTTCACACACAGTCTCATTCCATCTTCTCAAAAGGCTCCTAAAGAGGTAGCTGGTATTGTCTGCATTTTATAGACAAGAAAATCAAGGTTCAGACAGATTAATTTGCCCAAAGCGACAGTCCTTGCCACTTGGGAAACTAAGCCTTGGGGTCAGCTCTCTGTGATTCCAAAGCCTTGATTCTTTTTTTTTAACAACGTAATAATTGCTATAATAGAGGGATACTTATACTTCAATTATCATTCATTATAATTATAGTCAGTGGATGTGTTTGTTTGTAACAAAGATGAATAAGATTATAATTCTGCCTCTCCCATCTGCTAAGGGTATGATAGTCTCTTACAAGGGCCTTACAAAGTCAATTCTCTGCTTCTTCCAAGTTATTTCTTTTAATGCCAATATCTTTCCTCTTCAGCCTTCTTCTACTCACCAGATAAGATGATGACGATGTTGTTACTTTAAAGAGGGTAAAGCCATAAAGTCATTAGGCAGAGATGGGAATTTTCTTAATCCAGTTGTTTGACAATTCCATGAATACTTATTTAAAATTAAAATTGAGGAAAAAATACCCATAAAAGTCTGAACATGAGCTGTCTGAAATGCTATAAGGAAATTAAGTTCAGTATCTAGGTGTGTCTGATCTGTTTCGTTTTCCCCATGAACAAATGTATTTGTGAAGATTAATTAATATATTTGCCAAGATCTTTTTCTATCTGATTTTTAAAAATTATTAATGATTGCTGTGTATCAGTAGTGGTTTCCACTCCTCTTAATAATGCTCTAGGGTAATTAATGATATCCCCACTTTTCAAATGAGGGAACTGAGATCCAGAGATCATGCCCAAATCTGGTAAGGGGCAGAACCAGAAAACTAACTAATGACTATTTATCCTCAAAGCCCATGATTTAACTTTATGTGTTGTACATCATTGAGATAATGATGATAACAGCAAAACCAATGCTTACGAGTACCTATTGTGTATCAGGCATTGTTTTAAAGTTCTTTTTTTTTTTTTTTTTTTTTTTTAGTAATCTCTACACCAACATGGGGCTCAAACTCATGACCCCAAGATCAAGAGTCTCATGCTCTACGGACTGAGCCAGTCAGGCACCCCATTTCAGGCATTGTTTTAAAAGCTTTGCATATATTAACTCATTCTTCCTCATAACAATCATCTGAGTCAAATACTGCTATAATTCTTATTTCATTAATAAGAGAACTGAGCAGGAGGAAATTCAAGTAGCGACACTGTTGGAAGGAGTACAGTCAGATTGATCGTTGGCAGACGCCTCCAGAACCTTATTGTCAATTATTATATCCTTGGCAAATATTGATAGAAGGGCAAAATATTTGTACATGACTGCCTGTTATAAAATGGAATGTATTATGATTTATAGTCCTTTCTTCAATTTATGGTACTTAATCAGAAGTCATGAGACAAGAATGCTTAAAATAATTTCCACATTGTATGTATATCTTTAGCTTTACTTAAAACTGGAAAATTATTGACTTCCTAATCCAACATATCTTCCCCTCAACTATGACTGTTAACATTCACCATTTTAAAAAAATTACAAGTAGAAATCCTAAAAGGTATTTTAATATTCAAACTCAATATATTACCAGCCTTGAATATCTTTTCAACAGTTACTTTTTCTGTAACAAGGACAAATTCTATTATTCAATTTAGATTTTAAAGGCTGGGTCAACTACATAGAAGTTCAAAGTTTTCTGAACAATGCTGTGGCCAGGGACACTAAGAACAGGATAAACAATGGGTTCCTGTTTTGTATTTCCTGTAGATTATTACTATGTTCTTATTTCTCTTGATTTCACTGATCATTCAATGTTAGTTTTAGGGGGGAAAAAAGGGTCAACTATGTTACCACTATATTTAGAACCAAAAATATTCAAATGATGCTGCTCTTAGGGGCTTTAAACACACAGGCTCCATCATGGCAATTTTCACTCCATTTGGAAGTGATAACAGGCTTGAAAACTGAATACCACCCTGTTGTAAGGGCTTAATGGTTGATGCCAGAAGTTCTTTCAAAACTTCTGAAACTATATAATCTATTACTACCTTTCTGCCTGCCTGATATCATGAAGTAGTTCTTAGATGATTGTGTCAGGTATGTTTTCAGCTTCAAGTAAGAGATTTTCTCAAGAAAACCATTTAACCAGTGGAGAGGTTGGTTTACCACAAACAAGAAGCAGCCCAGGGTGGGTGCAACTCTGTCACCCCACGCTCAGCATGTGCCTCCCAGGACAGAATCGGCATTTCTGTCAGCTAAGAGGAGCAGTGTTTGGTTAAGAGGCAAAGGGCAAAGAAGCCTTCCTCCCTGGAGGCTCCCTGGAGGCACCGTGTACGTGAAGTGTCTTGCCTTTAGTTTATTGGCCAGAACAGACTGCAAGAAAATCTGGGAAACTAAGTTTTGAAATAAGCATATTATCAGGATTCTGTAGTAAAGATGAAAGCAAAAATAGATTCTCAGTAAGGAGAAAGCAGTGTCTGCCACCACTGTGCTATGTAATTTATTTATTTTAAAGAGTCATAAGTATGGAAAGAGTGACTTGATTGTAAAATAAAATGTATCAGAGAGAAACTTCAGTTGAAAATGACTGTTAAAGAAATACTTGCTGTAAAAGGAAGGGTACTTGCTAGAAGGCAAAAGGTGAGTATTTGCTTCGATTCAGAGGTCCCTCCCCAACCTCTGTCTGAACACAGAACATGCACTGCTACAGGCAGCCGGGTTCCCTTGTACCTTCCACTGAGACCAGTCCAGCTCCAGCTCAGTCCCCAGAGTCTAGACGGATTCCCACAGCCTCCCCATCTTTTTCTGTAAAATTGAGATATCATTACTCATTTCTTGACATTTCGAACATACCCCTCCCATAGCATCTAATTTCTTGTGTTTCCTCTTGTGAATAAGACTATTGTTGCTGTTTTTAGTAGGTTGACTTTGCTGGTTAAAGCATTCCCTCCCAAAGCTCACTATCTGGTATACATAAAGGTAAGGATATTTGCAGGCACACTGAGGGAAACAAGTGAGGTTGCTAACAGCCAGAGGTGATTGGTCCGGGAGCCTCAGCAGCCCCGGGCTTCACCTGACAACTGGAGGGGTCATTATTATAGCAACATCTGTAAGCCACCCAGAACACACAAAGAGGTAGGAAGGTCTGGCTCTGAAGACGGACAACACAAAAAAAACTATTAACATGTCCAATCTCTTAAGTTTCCCATTT
The DNA here is from genome assembly GCF_004348235.1 of Phoca vitulina. Classification (NCBI taxonomy): domain Eukaryota; kingdom Metazoa; phylum Chordata; class Mammalia; order Carnivora; family Phocidae; genus Phoca; species Phoca vitulina. The sequence goes on from NW_022589718.1 coordinate 24,475,015, forward strand.
CCAACTTTCATTCATTTGGGAAGAAGTTTCTCTTATGTGCTTGATATAATGAATCTACAGTTCCTTCTGACCTTTGAAGGCTAGTCAACTGTTCCTTATTGTTCTTTGCTTACCCATCATCTCTGAGTTTTAAGGACACTTTTCTAACATTTTGTGTATTATTTATGTGTGTGACTATCCTTGTAAAATTAACTTTTATGGTCACAGTAATGATGGAAATGTGCCATGGACTATTGGGTCAATTCATTTTTCAAATGCCTCAAAAGATATTTTTCATACTGTGCCTTAATGATTTTGAAGTGTTTTACAAATTTGTGAAGAATATGTACAGAAGTACATCTTCAGACATTCTTATCTATAACAAGCATCCTTCTGCCCATGGTAGAAGAGAGGATTCCACAGCTTTTAAATATGGAACAAAGATGTCATCATGTGTTGCCGAGTGCCTTCTGCAGAGCCTACTGAATCATTTATTCAACAAATATGCATGAAGCACTTACTCTGTGCCAGACGCAAATACAATATATGCGTGGGAAATACAACGTGGTGGGAAATACAATGTGAAGGGAAAACAGGAGCTTACAGGCTAATGGAGGAGAAATACACTGATTGCTCACAGAAATAAATGCAACCAAGTTTGATACTCAAAGAAATGCAGAATATGATTGTTCAAGAGTTAAAAACACATGACCTTGGGTGGATCAGGGAAGCCTTCCTGAGGAAGGGGGCACTTTAGCTGAAGGGTGCACAGCATCAACAGCTGAGCAGGGATGTTCCAGAGAGAGAGAGCGGTGCACGCAAACAGCCTAAATGTGGCCTATCCTAGGAACTGAAAGACCAGAGAAGCTAGAAGAAAGGAGCTAGAAGGTAGGTAGAGAGATGTGGGTGTTGATGTAAGAAGATGATGCAGAGCTTTAAATAGGCCACCTTAAGAAGGCTTATCTTAAAGATTTCTATACCATATTTAGCAACTGTTGCATATGCTTCAATTTCAATAGAATATAAATATCAAGAGAAGCTAAGTCATGGTTATATAAACAGCAGAGGTACTTTTTAAATATATGTGGGATTCAGACAGCACATATAAAACCAATAAAGTTTTAACTAGAAAACTGAGTTTTAACAGGTTTTCAGAAGTTATTTCTGTATAAACTCTTGCATTTGATAATAGTTCTTTAGCCATTCCTTAAGATTATCACCTTATTTGGTAAAGTCCAGCCCCAGATTGCATAATGGCACACGTGATGGCAAATCATCCCCTGAAAAACATTCACTCCACTTCAGTAACCAGGTGGTAGAAATAATTGGACAAACTACTTGACAACTTCCAAACAATTACACCTGCAGATGCAGATTATGATGGGGATTGCCAAATGTAATTTATAAACACCCAAACAAAAGCATAGATGTTAGAATTAAGGAGGGGTTTATCGCCCAGTCCCTCTGCCTATGTTTCAGAGCAGGAGCGTAGAGCGTTTGCATGCCTGGTCTGAAATCACTCAAGCTCCTGAACTTGAGTTTCCCCCTCGGTGCTTTATTCCTTGTTCAGCTTTCAACATATGGAGGTTTGTGTAAATGGCCTGGTTGACACTAAGTGCATGATGCTGTGAAGCATCATCATTTTTATTGCATGTGCTTTACTTTGTTTCGTGTGGTTGGAGCAGACAAGCGTAAAAGATGTTATTACGCTTAATCTAGCCCTAATTTTGCATCCAGCATGCCTGCCTTGGGGGTCCATCCCTTCCTGCAATCAGCATTATCTGATTTCTATAGTCTCTGTAGTATGAGACTCTGCCTGCCTTTTCAATACATCTTTGAAACTCATGCTAGTGTTTCAGGCCGCCTTGCTGCCTCTCCCTAAGCACTAAAATATTTGACTAAGAGAATGATACATTGTTCTCCTGGAGTATTAGACAATGCTACTCAACTGACATGCGCCACAGAAGCCTTCAGACATTTATAGTGCAACTTACTTTTCAAAGGACTTCAGGGGAAAAAATGTAACCTAGAAAACAATATTCATGGGAAAACTACATTCACTTCCTTCCTACTGAGATCCTTGCAAATAATAGGAAGTGACGAGGAATCAATTGAGAATTCTGAGTTCTCTTGGGAAAAAAAAAATTTAAACAACTCTCAAAGAAGCTTTCAAAATACATGTATTCAAGAAATCACTCACATAAAATCCCTGGAAATCATTGTGATATCAAAAAATTTACTAAACTTGACCATATTTGGAAACCTGCAATTATTTTACTATATTTTAGCTGTTAAACCAACAATAGCGTTTACAGTGTGCCAGACTTTTCTACCTTCTTTTCAGACAACTCTTTTAATCCTCACAGCAACCCAGTGAGGTCCTGTGACAGAGGAGGAAACTGAGGCACAGGGAGGTGAAGTAACAGGCCCAGGGTCACAGAAAAGTGGTAGGACCAGGATTCAAACCCAGACACACAGACTCCAGACTCTATTCTTAAGCATTATTACATATACACATTTTTAAGGTCTTCTGAAAACAACCAAATAATAAATTGAGAAGGGACGCTACAAATGGTCTCTCCATACAGAATTAGGAGTTTTAAAGATTACCAATGTGGGCCCACATTCTCCTTTACGGTGAGGATTTTATTTTTCTGAAGATCTCTGGAGCACACAATGCTCTGGTACCACCTGAAAAAGCGAGCAATGGTTTGGCAAACTGGGGAGATCATTCCAAATAAGGTGCTCACTTCTTTAAAGGTGGAACGGAGGTGTGCTGGAGATCTCTCTGCTCCAGAACACCAATCTGCCTCATGGTTCTAACATTAGAGAGTTCCATGACTTACCAAGATCCTCTCTTGAGATACATCCTCCAGGACAGTTTGGTCTGTGTCAACTATGTCTTAGCATAGATTGTTCTTAGTTTGACCACTGCTTAGCTGAGAACAGTCTCAACTTGTATTGCACACAACGGGAGGAGAGAAAGAAATGTACAACTCAACTGACTTTCCACACTTCTGTCCATTTTTTTCCCTCCTCATCTCTGAAAGGTTATTCCAGATGGAGCCTCTGAAACCAACCAATCCTGTCCTCATAGAGAGTTTATGAAACTCTGTTAACACGGCTGCTAGTCCCACTCATGACTTACACCACATTTTTTCTAAGTTGGTCCTCATCCTATTTTTTGAGCCTGCATCTCTGCTCAGCCAACACTTGGCCTAGTGTTCTAGTTCCTCGGAGACCAAGGCTGTGTCTGCTCGGCTTTATCCAGTCTTCCCTGCAAGTCCAAACCTGGGGCAGCTGGGGATTTGGGTCAGACTTGCAGAAGGCAGGGATGCTCCTGCCAGGGTCTGCCTGCTGGCTGCTACACTCACCCACTCCATCCTTGTGTGGTCTCCACCAGCTCCCTTCTGTTCAAGTCTTGTTCTCCTAGCACCTGACAGTACCAAACATCTGCCCCTCACCGCCCCTCCAGAGCTTGTCTGGTTTCTGGGTCCTGGCAATTCTGCATCTGCTCTGAGGGCCCCACTGCCCACCAAGCTCTCAGTGCTTGCTCTTACATTAGAATCACCTGGGTGGGGGGGCTTTTTAGATACATTAGATTTCAACCAGATTAGTGAAAGCAAACTCTCTAGAGGTGGGTCCAGTGTACTGGTATTTTTAAAAATTTTCCAGATAAGCCTCATATGTACCCAGGAATGAGAGTCACCACTCTATATTAGTTTCTCTCAAATTTCAATGTGCATACATATAACCTGGGGATGTTGTTAAAATATACTTGTTGGTTCAATAGGGATGGGTGAGGCCTGAAATTTCACATTTCCTACAAGATCCCGAGTAATGACTTTGATGTTGGTCCGTGGACCACTCTTTAAATAGCAAGGCTCAAGACCAGTGGTTCTCCAAGTATGGTTAAGAATCACTTGCAGACTGGGGCGCCTGGGTGGCTCTGTCAGTTAGGTGTCTGCCTTTGGCTCAGGTCATGGTCCCAGGGTCCTGGGATCGAGTCCTGCATGGGGCTTCCTGCTCAGCGGAGAGTCTGCTTCTCCCTCTGCCTCTGCCCCAAACCCCCGCCCATGTTAGCTCTCTCTCTCTCTCTCTCTTCCTCGCCCTCAAGCAAGATGGCAGCGCACAACAGAAATATAATGCAAGCCGCACATTTAATTTAAAAATTTCTAGTTGTGGGCGCCTGGGTGGCTCAGTTGGTTAAGCGACTGCCTTCGGCTCAGGTCATGATCCTGGAGTCCCGGGATCGAGTCCCGCATCGGGCTCCTTGCTCTGCAGGGAGTCTGCTCCTCCCTCTGACCCTCCCCCCTCTCATGTGCTCTCTCTCTCAAATAAATAAATAAAATCTTTAAAAAAAAAAAAAAAAAAAAGCTCTAAAAATTTCTAGTTGTCACATTTTAAAAAATAAAATTAAACAGGTAAAATTAATTTTAACAAAACAGCTTATTTAATCTAGTATGTCTGAAATATTATTTCAATATATAATCAATATAAAAATTAATATGATAGTTTACATTGTTGGGGTTTTTTTTTGACATCTCAGTTCTGACTAGCCGCATGTTAAGTGTTCAATAGCCCATGTATCCACCATATTGGACAGCCAAGTAGACTTACAACAGTGATAATAGCATTAATTATTATTGAGTACTTGCTATGCTCAAGCATTACTTGGTTAAGCATTTTATGTACATTATTATATAAGCCCTCCTGCAAGCCTGTGGATTGGTATTGCTTTAGCCCCACCTTATACAGGGGAGGGCTTATGCCAAAGTCCCATTTGGTGTTTCCCCAATACAGGAAGCCCACACCAATATAAGCATTACCCAATTACTTTAAATCATTTTATTTGTAAAAACAAAAATGAAAGAAGAAATATAAATAAAATCATTAACATTAGTACTACTGGTATAGTTGCTAAGACATCAGTCACTTATAAAAGTCATAGTAGTTCGGTGAGTAGAAAAGTCCAAATGTGCTATCCTCTCATTTTTAAAAATATGCCTGAAGTCCAACTTGCACTCTTCTGTGACATCCAGTCTGTTGAAAGGTGCCACCTGGGAGGCTGTTTGGACAGTTGGGGTCGCTGGGGAATGGCGGGACCTTGATGAGTCATGTGGCGAGACAGGGTTGGTGCTGAATGGAAGCAGCTAGCAGGGTCAGAACCTGTCCATTCAAGTGCAGACCATGACATAAAATGACTCTAATAATAGTTAAGTGTGAGGCAGTGAGCTTCTCTTAGTGTTGGTGCAGAAAGCAGGCAGTTTGGAATTTAAAGGTAATGGTTGACTTAGTAGTCTTCGTTTTATTAACTTCGATAGTTTCTCGAGAACGGCCGATTTTTACATGTATTTTTCTTTTCATTATAAACTACTATAAGGAGGAAAAAGTAAAAACTATTAAAAAGAATTTCTATCTGAGGCTAGAATTTGCCAGAATTACCATCTATCATTTTGACCAAGTAAAGTAAGTATCCTCTTTTTAAATGGGCAGGTATTTAAGACACAGTAAAATGTGACCATTTAAAATAAATGAACAGAAAAATCCACAATTCAATAGAGATCTTTTAAAACTCTGCTATCCATTTTTAAAATAAGGTTAATCTTATTTTAAAATTTTGATTAGATAGTTCAAACTTAAGTTATACTTCTTTTTTTAATTTAAATTTAAGATTTAAGTAACTAAATTTTAATTTAATTTGGTTTTAATCTAAGTGTAGGCTACCTGAAGGATTTCACTATTTTATCACACTTGAAATAGCAGTCATGTAACCATTTTTCTTTACAGATCATACATAATCCTCAGTATTTTCTATAGTCAGTTTCAGTGTCTTTCTTTAATTGCAAAGAAACAATTGGATCTGATCTGAGCTTCTAGTAACCAACCTTCATAACATTCATTATAAAATACATCCAGGTGGCTTTCACACTGGACTAAGGATCAGAGAATTTTCTTCCACCTCCTCTTAGCTCCCAGCAGTACTTTCTTACTGCCTAAGCCTTCTCTATGTTTCGGGAGTAGGGAGATGAAAGAGTTCAGGGATTTCATCTACATGGATTAAAGGCTTTTAATACTTAATATGTTTCCTCGGGTAGGAAGTAACAAATTTCCTTCTAAGGGGTGTTGTAAAAGGCAGAGTAAAACCCACAGAAGCCAGAAGTTGGTCTGATGACCACCCATCGTGTCTTCCTTCAGTCATAGTAGAAAGAAATCCCGATCTCCAGTTGCTACGACTTGAAGAGTCTCCTCCTGTGAAAAACAAGCTATCAAAGATTATGACAAATTCTCTTTATTCTTTATTCTTGCTGCCTCTTGGTGCTGTAAACCTTCTGAGGCAAGGACACTGTTTATTTTGCCCACTCTTGTATCATCAGAATGTGTTGAGTAGAGGAGGCTCAGATGTACTTGCCACTTAAGTTGCTGAATGAATGAATAAATGAATGAATGCACAGAACGTCCAGATCTTACTTTATAATTCTAGAAACAAAGTGAAAGCTCAAAGTCTGCTGGCCATTGTTGGTGACCCAATCTGAATTACTTCTTTGGAGGCAGAAGCAGGGGATCTGTGTCTGTCTGCATCATGTCACTGAATGGTCCCCAGTCTCTGCCAACAGATAAGAAATGTCAACAGCTTAACCCAGTAGCTTTCAAAAATAGCATAGTTGATGAAACTGGAAATTTAGGTGCGTGCTAGAAATAAACCATTTGTCTTCAGTCTTAAGAAGGATAGGGTGAGAACAGATATTCCTCAGAGAGATCTAAAATATTTTTTTAAGACCCATCCAGGTGAGTAAATGTCAGAAGAAACATCTTCCCTCTCAATAAAGCATAAATAGGACATCTTATTTTCAACAACTCAGGTAAGTCATTCTGAAAACTTGAGGATTACGGCAAGGCACCGTGTTTCTTTAAGATTGCAGTCAAGATTTTTTGTTGTCGTTTTTCAAGAGCGGTGGCAGTTTTCCCCAAAATTTAAATGAGTAGTTGTACCGGTGAACCAAGTTGTTGTGGGTTTCCTGGTGCATGCGCCCTCCCCCCCCCCCACCACGTGGGGCAAGGGGGAGGGAGGTGGCGACTCAGACATGGCTTTTTCATCCCTTTACAGACAACTCCGGCTGCTGTGAATGCTGAAAATAGCTCAAATGCTCTCAGAACAGTAGCACCACCCAGCAGCTGGGATTCTTTCCCTCTCTTATTTGCCTTCTCTCTTGCCTTTTTTTTTTTTTTCCTTCAGACACTTGGATTGGATTTAATCTTAAACCTCTGGAGTTCAAGACCTTTTAAAAAGGGCTAAATAAACAATCTCTACATGTAAAAGGCCACTGACTCCTACTTCCTCTGTTTAGAGCAACTGTTGAACGCCAGCTGCCTGTAGGTAAGATTTTTATTCTGGAATTATTTAAATGGTTTATGATATGTTTATGACTAATGTCTTTTAAATAACTCATTTATAGTGAAGCTAAGCGGGGGCTGCAAACGATTTCCAGGTAAATACGGTGTTCTGGAATACAGAAGTGGCATCTGTGCATTTTTGTGGCTGTACTTTTAAACTTTGCTCCAAGCTCTCTGTCATGTTGACCCACGATACACACTCCCTGTGACTGAGCCACATCGGAACTCTAATTAACCTGAGTGCCAACAGTGAGGGGGGCTTCCAGGCATCATAATTTTGTTGTTTAGACTGTTTTACTTATTTTTAACTTTCTCAAGGCACCAAAAGAAAGAAAAAAAAAGGAAAAAGTTACAACCACCTGAGCAAAGAAAATGTTAGTACTTGGTCTTTAAGGACAATGAGACAGCTCTACTTTATTTTGTTCTTTCGTCCCTGGTTTATTGATTGCTAGTGTGGAATTCGAACAGTTTTTTTTTTATTTGTTTCATTTTTTTTTTTTTTTGTATGTTCCTAGGACAATTCAGGTGACTGTTTTGAAAATGCCTTACCTAGCCGCAGGTCTTTTGCTAGCAGGTTTCCATAACGTTGACAGTACAATATTTTGGTGAGGTTTCTGTCTCTCTCCTCTCCCCCTCCTTATGCTCACTTTTGCAAAGTACTTTGATCTGTGGACTTTAACTTCAAACACAGCATTTACTTTGATTGTGGGTACTTACTATGTTCAGTAAAAATCTTTTTTTTGTTGTTGTTTGCTTAATGCTTTTATACCATTTCCTTTAAATAATCTATTGGGCTTTGGTTTTTCCCCGCTGATGATGTCTTAGGTTAACCCCCAACTCAAAGAAAAAGACTTTTTTATGGCAGGGTCTCTCACCACATAGACTTTACGACAGCTCTCTGCTGCAGATCTGTGAACACAGCAAAGGCTGGTGCATACAACCCGAGTCTATCAACCTCTCCCTTGACTACCCTCTTGCCTCAGAAGTACAGTGTGCCTCAGGCCCTAATGCTGCTTTTTTCACAGGGACACTGAAATCCTTGGAATTTAAAGATTCTTGTCTCCAAAGAAGTTTATTGGTATCTCAGACCACATGTCAAAAGAAAACATGCATTTTAAACACACTGTGATTGTCTGGATAACTTTAAAAAAAAAAATTAAAAGAAGAAAAATTAAAAGGAAAGAAAGGAAAGAAAATTTTTAAAAAGGAAAACTGGGTTGGGGGGGAGACAAAAAAAAAAAAAAGCAAAAAACCTTTTGCTGCCAAAAGTCTGTTATGCTGGTGAAACTTCGGCTGAATGAGGGATAAGAAATTTTTATAAACAAGTATATTTCCTAAAATAGGCGAAGTGGAGCCCTTTCTTGCCATTCAAACATTGTTTTAAATGTTCCCTTTACTTTGAAGAAAACTCGTGTGTTGATTACACTGGTTTGTTATTTTCCAAGTCCTCTGCTAGAGACAGAGGTTGGCGCACTGCCCCTGCTAGTTGGGTTGCAGGTTAGGAGTAGAATGAGCCTAATCCTGTCAGGAGACCTTTTCAGTCCTGGCCAAGGACTGCGGCTCCTTACAGCCGGCCCAGACTGCACCCTGCACCTTGCGAAGAAGGAAGGAACCAAGTGGCCGCAGGACAGAGTTTCCAGAGGGGCGGGGCTGGGCGAATGCTAGGGGAGAGGTGGCTTCCCATGAGGCAAAGATATAACATAATCTCTAGGATTTGAATGTAGTCAGAAAACCTAGAGATGTTCAGTCATCCTACTTTTTTTATTTCCAAAAGTTGGACGTTTAATTGCTACCTCTTCCCTTTCAAATCTGCATTAATAATCACATTTCTGTGTACAGTCAACATTTTAAATCCTCTGGTTATTCTGACCAGGTGCTTCACTGCTTCCTGGAGCCTTTGGAGGTCTAGAATTTTCTCCCCCTTAAAAGTAGGAAGCCTCAGGGCGCCTGGGTGGCTCAGTCGTTAAGCGTCTGCCTTCAGCTCAGGTCATGGTCTCAGGGTCCTGGGATCGAGCCCCGCATCGGGCTCCCTGCTCATCTGGGAGCCTGCTTCTCCCTCTCCCACTCCCCCTGCTTGTGTTCCCTCTCTCGCTGTCTCTCTCTCTCTGTCAAATAAATAAATAAAATCTTTAAAAAAAAAAGTAGGAAGCCTTGATTTGGCATAGCTGAATGCAATTGTATTGCCAAAGGCAATACAAGTTTAGTTGGAAGATCCAGCAGCACCAAGATGAAATGGGTTTGGAAGATGATAGCCACTCCATTCTCCGGCAAGTCATCTTTTCCTGTTTTGTCATTGTTGTGGGGTTTGTTTGTTTCCCTTCACCCCTTACTTTTGCTCTGAAATTTTGGATTGTTTGAATGTGAAGCTCAAGGTGAGACCCGCCAAAGACCGAGTTTCACACAGGTTCCACATGAAAGAAGTATTCTACTCAGCCTTGCTCGAAACTTGGCCCACATTTTACCAGAAGTTTCATGAATGTCAGTGAGTCTGGATTTGAAACATAATCCAAAACCTGGTGACTTCTGGCGACTTTGAGGCTTTATTGTATAAGTAGTGAATCTGTCAAACAAGGACATCCCTTATTTTCATATCTTCTACTGCAATTTCATGTGTACACACTTTTTTTCCCAATAAATTCTCATTTGTTCTATGATATTTTAAGGCAGGTTTAATCCTAATATGAATTTTTATAGCTGTAGTATTTAAACATCGGCAAATGTAAGTCTGCATTTTAAATTCCAACACAGTCTGAACCGCCGTGGTGTGAACATGTTGGTATAATTCAGCTGAAGGAAGGAAGTCCCAGGAGAGTCATGGAATGCCTTTCTTTGCTCAAATATACCTCTGTGCTCGTGAGGAACAAACAGTAACATTTTGTCCAGGTCTATCCGTTTGACAGTATGCCTTTTGTTCCCCTCTCCAAAGATGGTGTCAAATATATTGGTGGGAAAATAATAAACTTCCAGATTTTTTTTTTTTTTTGCCTGCTCAACTGATACACTCCCAGGGAACATTGTAAGCATTGAAAAGTTCAGTACTATTACTTGTAATGTAACGTATACTGAGAATAAAAGAGTACTCGGCAGAGACAATTTCCTTCAGAAAAGCTGGGTGACCTAGAGCTGATGTGTGTATTAACAGTCAGATGGTGCAGGGTTGTGAAGGGCTGTGTCTGTGTGTGTGTGTGTGTGCATGTGCCCACTGAGTGGGGAAAATGGGGAGTAGAGAGGAAGAGGGGATTTGTGAGCGAGCTTTGTTCAGTAAATCTGTCACACCTGAAACAAAAAAATAATCAAGCCCAGGATCTGAAAACATTCCTTTCTTTTGTTGGTCATATAAATATGTATTGGTCGAACACTGAATTTGGGAGAAGGAGGCATATTATTTTTCTCATTAAAGACACCAAGGATTACATTCTGATCATTAGGATTCCAGAAATGGTAAACAATCCCTAATAAAAATATGACCAATTAGGAGACCTACATAGTTGTGGATGAAATTGCATGAGCCAGTCTCAGAAAGAACTTCATGCTACTATGACCATTACAGATGCTAATCCACCCAGAGAACTAAGATTTGACATCTTTCTATCAGCTGGAGGATTTCTGAACTCATTTGAAGGATTTTCATAAAAATAAATTTGTGACCTCACTAAAGATTTAGTTTGACTAAATTTAGTGAGGTTTACGGTTATTCATTATAAAATTAAATTGCCATCAAATTTCATTTTGAAAATTTCATAATCTTATTCTTAATACCAAAGAGCATTTTATTAAAGATACAGTTTGCATTTTTAACAGGTGATGCACAAAATGACTGTAATTGATCCCACACTGAATAAGGCATTTAAAAAGCTGACAATAACAGAAACTTGGGGGTCTTGTATGTAGAAGCTGCAGATTAACACTGACTTCACCATTCATAATGTATCATATCTGATTTTGGTTTTTTGTTTTGTTTTGTTTTGTTTTTTAAAGATTTTATTTATTTATTTGAGGGAGAGAATGAGAGAGAGCACATGAGAGGGAAGAGGGTCAGAGGGAGAAGCAGACTCCCCGCAGAGTAGGGAGCCCGATGCGGGACTCGATCCAGGGACTCCAGGATCATGACCCGAGCCGAAGGCAGTCGCCCAACAAACTGAGCCACCCAGGCACCCTCATATCTGATTTTGTTATCCCAAAACTAATACATCAGAGCGGAGGAGAGAAAGAAGCACAAATGAAGGTGTAGAGAAAATGAGAGAAAACAATTCAGGACCATCCTACCAGGGGGGTTCTCCCTAAACACATCATGGTACAAAGAGTTTGATATTTTGAAAACTATCGTCCATAATAAAATAGAATAAGGGAAAGGGTAAAAATACCAGGCTGAAAATAAACATCAAATTTATGCATATGCAAATGTTTCTTTAAATCATGAAAAGACCTTTCAAGAGCCACCTGGGTGGCTCAGTCGGTTAAGCATCTGCCTTTGACTCAGGTCATGATCCCAGGGTCCTGGGATCAAGCCTGCTTCTCTTCTCCCTCTCCCTCTGCCTGCAGTTCCCCCTGCTTGCGCTCTCTTCTGTCAAACAAATAAAATCTTAAAAAAAAAACACAATGACTTCACTAGTTATTTAAGAACACAAAAATCAGTCATTTAAAAATCTTCTCTTGTGCTTTACTGTCAGAAAAATGGAGTCCATATAGCACTTACCCATTCTTTAAGAATATATTATTATAACCCATATTTATAGTATTACATTAGTTTTCTTAAAAAAAATTAGTGTCAGTGATAGATATCAATAATAGATGATGACACAATAGGGTCCCCGCCCAGATAGGCTGAAGAAGGTTATTGACCTGAAGCAGATAACACAGTCATTTCCAGGAAGGTCATCATTCTCTACCTAAGTTTTTACTTGTTATTTGGATACTATAATTGGTTGTGAAATAGAAGTAGTACTTTAAATAATGCTTTAATAATTATAATACCGAAACACCATGATGATCTTAAGGCCTCTTACTTATCCAAGATGGACTATCAAAAATATGGGGGCATTTCTTGTAGGTTTAAATGCAGAGACTGCTGTTAGGGGATAGTCAGGTCTCCTTAATATCACTATCATCCTGGGCTTTATCCTGGGGAATCATGGAGTAGGAGACCCCAGTGACCCTCTAAATCACTCCTGTACCCATTAGGAAGCCCACTTGGGCCACTGGCTAGTGTCAGGATGGATATGGGAGGAGGAGACTCCCCTTTCCTCTGTACTTGGGCAGAAGGCCTTTCTGAGTCTCTTGGTTCAACTATTCTTTTTTTTCTTTTCTCATGGTTCTTCTCTGTTAGTTCCCCTTCTCTTTTTCCAGGAGAAACAAAGGTTTTCCCTGCAAATTTTGCCATTCTTGAGTCGTTGGAGGAGGAAAAAGTCCAACGGAGTTAGCTCTGGGGGCTGTGAGATTCATACCCATTACAAGGCTAGCCCATGGCCCCCTGAGTTTATTTGCATGGGTGCCACAGGTAGACCTGTGTTTAGTAACTGTTGAATAATTCATAGTAGGATAAAAATAAAGTAGATAGGAAGGAAGCCTTTCAGGTCAAAGCAAAATATCCATTTTTTTAACCAAACTTTTTATTTTACAATTTTAACTTTACAGAAAAATTGTGAAGATGGGACTAGAGTTCCCATATACCCCACACCAAGATTCTCCTATTATTAACATGTGACATTAATATGGTAACTTTGTTACAATTAGTGGACAATATTGATACATTATTAACTAAAGTCCATCCTTTATTCTTACTTCCTTAGTTTATACCTCATGTCCTTCTTCTGTTTCAGGATCCTATCCAGAATGCTGTATTACATTTAGTCATCATGTTTTCTTAGATTCCTCTTGGCTGTGATAGTTTATTACCCTTCCCTTGTTTTAGATGACCTTGATAGTTTTCAGGAGCACTGGTCAGGTATATTGTAGAACATCTTTCTATTGGAATGTGTCCGATGTTTTTCTAATGATTAAATAGGAATGTGTTTTGGGGAGGAAGACCACAAAGGTAAGGTGCCATTCTCATCACGTCATGTCAAGGGCACATACTATCAACATGAGCTATCACTCTTAATGGCCTTGATCACCTGGCTGATGGAGTGTCTGTCAGGTTTCTCCACTGTAACGTTACTCTTTCTCCTCCTTTCCTTACTGTAGTCTCCCAGAGGCAGTAACTTCGTGCAGCTCACACTTAACGAGTAGGGAGTCACACTCCTCTTCCTGATGGAGTATCTACATAAATTATTTGAATTATTGAATTCTGCATGGCAGATTGTCTATTCTCCCCAGCTTATTTAAATTCAATCATTGGTATCAATATGAACACAGGGATATGTATTTTATACTTTGCATTATAATCCAATACTACTTAAGTAAAGTAAGTATGGCCCCAGCAGTTCTTTCGCGAGGCTGTTATGGCCTTTTTTTTTTTCTAAGATTTTATTTATTTATTTGAGAGAGAGAGAGTATAAGCAGGGGAAGCTGCAGAAGGAGAGGGAGAAGCAAGCTCCCAGCTAAGCGAGGACCCCGAGACAGGGTTCAATCCCAGGACCTAAGATCATCACCTGAGCCGAACGCAGACATAGTCCCATCGTTGTGAGGATTTTTTCCCTGGTACTACAAGATGCTTCAGCCTCATTGTATATATTTCCTGTCCCAGTCCTAGAATCAGCCATTTCTTCAAGGAGCCCTAGTTCCTTTAATAAAGAACGATATTAGAAACCAAGGCCAGAGCATCTGTTTTAACTTTTGAATGTGACCTTACCAGCCACTTGCTTTTTCACTTGAAGAAAATTTTTTTTGTTTATGGATTTTTTCAGTCGGTAACTGGTAATAACTTGATATGTATGTAAGGATAGCCTTTCTTGATTTTTCAGACTAACAGGACACATGCTGCCCTTGCATACTCACCTTTCTGTGATTCTGAAACAAATTTAATCCAATATGATCAAATTTGTTCTTTATTGTTAGTTTTGATGGGAGATTGAAATCTTAAATGTGGTCTTCAAGTCTTAAATGCACTATTTAAAGGTAGAAATTGGTTGTTCCTTCCTTAAATAGATGTAAGAACATCTTACATTATTTAAAATATGATCAAGATTATTAAACGAACATGGAACTCTGTGTTCGAGGAACCGTGCCACGTGCAGCTTCATAATCTCATAGAAGACTCAGACAACACAGACAGTCAACATGCATCAGAAGATGCGCAGTGCAGGGGCGCCTGGGTGGCTCAGTTGGTTGAGCATCTGCCTTTGGCTCAGGTCATGATCCCAGGGTCCTGGGATTGAGCCCCATGTCCGGCTTCCTGCTCAGCGGGGAGCCTGCTTCTCCCTGCCCCCCCCCCCCCCCCCCCCCCCCGATTGAGCTCTCTCTTGCTATCACGCTCGCTCTCTCTCAAATAAATAAATAAAATAAAATTTAAAAAGATGGGCAATGCAGAGGTCCACAGTGCCATGGGAGCACAGAGTTAGGACTGAGAATCAGGCTTCAATAATACTAGAAAATCAGAGAGGTTTTCACAGAGAGAAGAGCTGTATTTAAATCGAGTCTTCGGTTCACATAAGAGGGCATTCAGATGGAAGAAGGTGATTGTGAATAAAGACTCAGAGGAGAGAAAACTCAGTAGACAGAGTATATCCAGAAATTTGGTATCGCAAAAACAGGCCTGACAGGAGACCCCTGGAAAGGTATATTGGGTTGGCGTTCATTTGTTGAGAAGGAAATTTTCACAGTTAGGTCCATATGTTAGTACGACTGCTGTCCAGTGTTCAGGATGATTAGGGAGATGAAGCACAGCACAGACCCTATTAAGCAGATATAACTGATAAGGGGGCAAAGTAGATATAAGAAAAGGAGACTAGCTGCTACAGAGCATGAGCCATCAGGATAGTTCCCTACCACTGTCTTCAACTAGACTTTGCCCTAGAAACTGAAAGTCTACCTACAAAATGGTTGCACCTGTAATTTTATTTAATATTCAGTATTATCAGAGATAATAGGTTGTATGTTTATTGTTTCACCAAATGCATATGTATTTCATATTCAATACTTACTTTGATTTCCTTGATTGTCTATTTTAATCTACAGTGGTATTACTATTAGTATGGGGTTGGTCATGCAGGCATTATGTTCCCCAATGTACACATGAGGACACTGACACCCAGATAAGGTGCTATATCATCCACTTTATGTCCCAGCAAATAGCAAATGGTGGATTGGCTTTCATGTCAAGATTTTTCAAAGTGTGCCATTCTACCCAGTTATAAAATACAAACATAAAAAATAGGTTAGAAATAATGGCCAAAGAATAATAAGAAAATGATTAGTCCATGGGGTGCCTGGGTGGCTCAGTCGGTTAAGCATCCGGCTGTTGATTTTGGCTCAGGTCATGATCTCAGGGTCGTGAGATCAAGCCCAGCATCAGGCTCTATGCTGGATGTGGAACCCACTTGAGATTCTCTCTCTCTCTCTCCCTCTGCCCCTCGCCCCACCCCCCGCTCCTGTGAGCTCTCTCTCTCTAAAAAAAGGAAAAGAAAATGATTCGTCCAAGCAATGAAAGAGATATTTCTGAATTCTAACAAGTTTTGACTTTCTATGCTTCACGGGGAAAAAAAAAAAAAAACATAAGCAAAAGAAGGATGAAGATTACAGAGAAAGACATGACTGTTCCAATGGTATAATGAACCATAGGTTATGACTAGGCTGATAGAAACAAGACACAGGTAGCAAAAAAAAATAAGGTTTAGAAACTTGACACAGTTTAAGAAAAATAATGTACTCTCTTATAAAAGGTCGATTCAGTATTAGAAAGGATAGAATAGAATTATTAGTCTCTTGTTCTAAATCTAAATTTGGGCCTGAAAAAAGAAACTGAGTTTAGTTTAATGGAAAAACACATGTACAGCATGTGTTTTTAAAGCATTGTATTTTGGGTACTTTGACTTGTTGCATATCCTGGTCCAAGTACAACTTTGAATTGGTTTAATTCTGGTGGAGCCATTGCTGTTGACACGCATTCAGCTCAGTGGTACTTCTCTTGCTCAATTTTGCAAACCTAAGAAATTTGGTTGGTTTTGAATTTAACTCCAAATAGTATTCAGAAGTTCTGTGTTTGTTTGAAGTGACCATGTAAATATTTTTAAACTATGCAGCATTCAACTTTTAGAGCAAATTCTTACTATTAAAAACAACCCAAGAATGTTGAAAAAGTTACATATGGGTACATTTTAAGTGAATTTAATGAACATACAGCCAAATACAGTTAAGAAATGTACTTTTGAGGGGCGGCCTGAGTGGTCCAGTCAGTTAAGCATCTGCCTTCGACTCAGGTCATGATCCTGGGGCCCTGGGAGGGAGCCCTGCATCAGGCTCCCTGCTCAGGGGGAGTCTGCTTCTCCCTCTTCCTCTGCCTCTCCCCTTGCTTGTTCTCTCTCTTTCTCTCTCTCTCTCTCTCTCACTGAAATAAATAAATAAAAAAAAATCTTTTAAAAATGTACTTTTGATCTAAAATCAAAAATACTTTCTAGTCTACCTCTATTGTTTTACTATCAAAGTATTCACTCTTTAAAAAAATTATTATTATACTGAGACTAAAGACCGTGGTTCAGAATGGAAAATTATCCAAAACCCAATATGGCTACCTAAATGTGCAGTTAGATTAGAAACCCCACGCTGTGGTACCAGCAGAACCACGGGGTAGAAGGTATGGCCTGGCATCAGACTGACCTTCATGTGCAATCTGTGAACAGACCAGAACAGTGAGCCTACGCTGAAAGATTTGGCAGGGGAGTGTTGGAGATACATGAAGAAGTTTTGTGCTAATTCAAGAAGGGTGTTAAATGTCACACTAAGAGATCCAGGCCTCATTCTCAAGTAGGAAGTGGTCATTGTCCTTAACTATACAGGACAATAAAATGCTAACTTTTGGGAGAAGTAAATAGCTTCCAGAGTATCACCTCTTAGTGACTGAGTTTAAATAAGAAATCAAATTGTTCACTATAAAACTCATTTTATAACTTAGAGTATAAATTGTTTTATATTTCTGTTTATTTAACTAATATAAAATTTTAAGTAAACTATGAATTATTTTAAAATTTGAAATATACATTATTTACATATAACATGTTAGTTTTTTATAACAATGTAGACAATTGTGTATAAATTGTTTACTATAAAAATCAATAGTTTACCATTACTAGTTCTAACATGAAGTTAAATCATTGAAATCTTCTTTTTGTATCAAATATAATTATTTTCATTCAAGGCAGAATAAAACCAAAGCTAGACATAAACAAGTTCCTAAACTTGATATTGATAACACAGAAGACTGGGGCTTATGATAAACTTCTCAAAAATAAGTAGAAAAATAAAAAACTGAGTAAAAAAGTAAATTCAGTAGGAATTAGATGATTTTTTATGGAAAGAATAATGAAAAGCTGTCTTTTATTAAAAAAATAATTTTTAAGATGACTACTGGTCTTCAATACAAAATACATTTTATGTTAGCTTGTGTTTGAGCAACTTCACTTTAGAAATTAATGAACGTATTTCATGTTCCAAAATTAACTTAGAGTTGGCACTCAGGCTTTGTCTCACATGGAGAGAACCATCACTTACTAACCACAGCTTGTATAAAAACTTGTTAAAACTTGTCTAGAAACAAAGTGATAATTTTTATGCTAAGGTGAGAAAACGTGATTGCAGTGAGATTTTTATCTTCCTTACAAGCTTTATCTATTTTAGATAATGAAATTAAACAAAAAGCATTGAGAGTTAAAAGTCATTTGTTTCCACATCAGAATTTTCTATACTCACACATATCCTCGCTCTAATCAATATTCTGAATGACTAAATAAGAGCATATGTGTAAGAACACTTGGCAGAAGACCATTTTGTATTTTTCAGTGAACATCATAGCTTGGTAAATTTAACACTTGACTGTGCTTATTAATTTAAGAAGAATGGTCTACATATAAATCAGAAAGGAAGGAAATTGGGAGTTTACTAGTAAAACCGAATACTGTTTTCAGTGACCACAGATAACTACCTCTCGTTCCTTAGGCAATTTCATATTCATTGAATGAGATATTGTCATAAAGATCTTTTTACAGTGTCTCAGTCACTTATTTCTGAGAGACTACTTTTCCTAGCGTATGTGAAGCACCTTACACTCTGACTATGGACCAACCTCAATGCAGGAAAATTCGATAGCACTTTCAAGATAAAAATTCACAACCAGACATAGGGAGGAATTGCTTTAACCTTTAAAAAAAAAAAAAAAAAGCATCAGTCAAAAACCTGTATCATAAAAGTGCACAGAAATATATGGACTGAAAAATGTGAAATTCAGATACCAGAGGCAGGGAGGATGTTTCAATCAGAGAGATGTACACCAGGCTTCATCTGAATTCAAATGTCTTCTGTTTTAAGATGAATGGTGGGTACATGGATGTTTGTTATATTATTCTCCATATCCTTTGCTTGAATAAAGACCTTCATCAAAAAGTCTTTTCCCTCTATCTCACGTGCCTTAAGTTTAAGATATAGTCTATAAACAGAATAGATTTTTAAATATATTTCTCAGCTGCTAATATTGAGAGACAATATTAATTTTTTACTTAAAGCAGCCCGGATTTTCTGAAAATTTACAAAGGTAAAACAATACAACAGATGGTATCATGTTTGGCCTATATTTCTACATTTTTTGCATAAAGCCCAAAACTTCTATCAATGGTGAATTAGAAAAGAAAATGAATTTAGTTCTTTAGCAGACAAGTATCTGTTGTAAACCTACATTCAAGATCATTTTTCATAGTGTATTATTCCACAAGACCTAGTTATATACAATTCTTAGAACCTACTAAACATGATATTTACTCTTTAAACCATTAACTAATTTGTCATGCTTTACAAGAATTTGTAATGGGGTTTGGAGCTAGTAGTGAATAGGTATATTTTATCTTACCTTTTTTTAAATTTCTTTAATTTTTTTAAAAAGATTTTATTTATTTATTTGAGAGAGTGAGCAAGCAAGAGAGAGCACAAGTAGGGGGAGGAGCAGAAGGAGGGAGAGGGAGAAGCAGACTCCGTGCTGAGCAGGGAGTCTGACACGGGACTCGATCCTGGGGCTCCATCCCAGGACTCTGGGACCATGACCTGAGCTGAAGGCAGATGCTTAACCAACTGAGCCACCCAGGTGCCCCCTTATCTTACCTTTTTAACATTGGCTTTGGTATAATAGATTGAGAAGAAAGGATTACTGTTTTAAGATGCTCTATGCGATAAATGTATGAGAAGTGACTTTATAATATTTAGGTAATCCTCTCAGTTGCTCGAGGACCAAAGATACAATTAGATATGCATCAGTTCCCAGTGAACGTGATACTGTGCAAAGCGAGTACTGCCTATATTTAATATGAAGATTTTACTCTGTAACTTAATATATTTCTTGAAATTTAACTTACTTTAAAAATTTACATACATACAACTCTTCCTTAATTTTTACACTTAACACTTCTTGGACATCAGAGGGGAATAAAAATCTAATGATTTTTCATTACCATTTGGTAAGAATCAGTATTTAATTTTGGGAATTTTTATTCTGATTTTTTTCTCTTTGTTTTATATAGAGTCATTCCAACATGCTAAAATGGAAAAGTTGGCAGACATCACTATCTTTTTAAGAGTTTTGACAAATGATAGATAATACTGAATAATTTTTTCTGGATTTTTTTTTTTTTTTTTGGTTTTTACAAGTAATTTTACATGTAGTCTGAAAATTCAGTACAAGCCAAAAAAGTTCATTATTTTAAGTCATAAAATTCAAAGAAAAGATATTTTGTTTCTAGGTAAATTCCATTAAAGTATATAAAATATTTAAATGATTAACAATAAACACATTGAGAAAAATAGTGACGTTCTAATAACACAAAGAGTAACTTTGAATTCCCTCATGTCATTGTTACTAAAGCTAAGAAACCTATTATTACATTACTAATACAGAGTAATGTATGGGAACAAAGATGAGAAAAGGACTTTCAGATTACTACCATTAGACAGTGCTGCTTCTCTGACCTTCATGAGAATCCATCCTTTCTTTGTGTGCTGTGACACTGGAGTATTTTTCTTCAATCTCTCTGATGACGCCCCAATTCTGCTTACACATGTCTCTTTCTTTGCCTGGCTTGAAAGATATTCCCTTGGGTTCTGTCCCTCTTGTCCAATCTCCCCCTGATTTCACCTGTTTCCTCCTTCATAATAATCCCCAAATCTATATCTCTACCCCTGATCTCTCTCACGAGTTCCAGACTCACATTTCCAAGTCACTGGTAAACATTTCCTATGAACATCTGCAGGGCCCCTCAAACTCAGTACTTCTAAAACTCATCATCTTCCAGCTCCCAACATGCTCTTCTTCCCCAGGGCTATATTTTAATAACTGTGTCACCCAGTTACTCAGGCTTGGAATCTTAAGCAAGCATTCACATTTTTCTTCATACCAATTTAAGTCACTATTCATTGAGTCTACCTACACACACATCTCCCTTGAAGCTAGAGTTATTTTGCCAAAATAAACAAACTTTGCATGTGGATTTCCCATCTACCAAACTCCCCTCTCATATAGTAAATACATCGCCTTTGCTTTATCTTCAGGCTTTAAGCACCAAGAAAGATGGCCATGTCAACCAATGGAAGTAAATTCTGTGCATGGTGTTTAGGTATCAATAGTCCTGCGTTTTCCCAGATAAAACACAGAGCTGGCAACTAACTTTTCCAAACTCATTAGTAAGAAAAGGGTGTGGCTTACTGTGCCAACATGGAACAGAGATCCAATGTCAGTCCTATTACTTATCTCAAAAAACCCTTGTCCTCAAGATTCTCCTTCCAACAGAGTAATGACAGTGTTCACAAATCACCTGTTTTGTTGTCACCTATTATGTACTGATATGATGGTTGTAGGCAAATGCTAAATAATAAACGTCTTGTTAAAAAAATTGGAATATAATCACAACGCAAAGTTTTAAACCAAAAACTCCACATGATTCATGTGGTAGTAAATGAAGTCTTAAAGAAATAAATTATTTTAAATAGAGATTTAAATCAAACAAAATGTGTGTATCTTCAAAACTAAATAGTAAAATAAATAAGTGCCTGAAGCAATATAAAAAGATGGTATGACAATATTTCATTCAATAAATATGAAATTGATTACATATTAAAATTCATCATCTGTGGTCACTTAAAACACTATTTGGTTTTACTACTAAACTCCTAATTTCCTTCCTTTCTGATGCATTTGTTAGATCATTCTTTTTAAATACAGCCAAGTGTTAAATGTATGAAGCTAAAATGTTCAGTAAAAATACAAAAACAAGAGATGGAATCATATGCAGGGAAAGGTCCTATTCATTGAATTATTATGATAATTAAAGTAACTTCATTTGAATAGCATGATATAAAGGATAAAATCTGAAATGTCAATCTTCTGGATCATCTAATATTTATGACATCATTTGTCTTTATGGCATTTAATCAATAACCATTTGTTGAGCGTCTACTTGGTACTCTGTCCACAGCGCAGTGGGAGACAGTTGTTGGAAGGTAATTACCACAGCCACATGATTGAAATTGTAAAGAGAACTATGAAAGAAAAATGCAGGAGGCTGGGAGCAGAGTCTACAATTTTGAGAACCAAGAATCAATGACAAAAAGACTTCTAGATTTGGAACTTAGTGAAATAATTGGGAAGATGAATTACTTGGGGTAGGAATCAGAAGAGCTGTTGCATTATTCCTATTTTGTGAGCAGCTGAGAATAAAGTATAAAGAGATTATGGGCATGACCCCTCCAAAAACAGATATATCAGGACCACCATGAACATCTACTCTCTAAATACAAGTCTATTTGTGTGATGGCCTTTGTCTTTTGGAGAAAACATCATGAGAATGATAGCTTGCTGTTCTACTGTATATAAATTCTCCATGGATTATAGAGATAATGTTGTATTTGCTCCTATTTAAATATTGAAGGAGTATGATTTCTGAAATGACCTATGAAAGATGAATGTGACTTTGGAGAAAAACTTATTTCAGCTTTGAGTAAGGATTTTCAAGATAAACATCCAAGAAAAAGTCTAACAGAGGAATATTGAAACAAAATTTCTAAATGAATAAAGACCTTACTGATTGCAGCTATGAATTCGAGTACTTTCACATGTGTTCAGGTGTTTGCTTTGAGGCATATGAGTTAAAAGTGAGAAAGAAAACGTTTAAAGTTTTCTTTCTCACTTTTAACTACATTTCAAAGAAATACATAATTTCAACGTAAAGGATATATTTCTTCCATAGATGAACACAAGTGTGTGTGGGGGGTGGGGTGGGATTAAATCTTGTGGTTGGTGTTATATCTGTTCATCTTTATTATGTGACTGAAATAGCAATCATTTGAAATAAAATATTTTCTGGTTTAATAGTATGGTAACAAATTATTCACAGTAGGATTGATTACAATTTTTTCTTCTGCTCCTCATACTTAATCATATTTTTGAAATCAGCAACAAACTGTTTTAAGGATGTCAGTGCTTTTCTAAACAAAAATATCTGCATGCAATGTGGGAAATGTGGTTTTTAATGCATTACACATTTTAATTTTTCTGGATATGCTCAGGAACTCATATTTTTAAAAGGCAGCTGAGTACTCTTAACGGTATTTCTCTTCTGGGGATCTGTATTGCTCTAGAAAATGCTGTTGAAATGGCAAAGTGGATGTCTGTATAGATATGTTTTATTAATTTTTCAGATTATTCCTTCCTCATGTTTGGCTAAACCATGGACAGTAACAAAATGTAGTAAAAAAGAGTCATAAAAGATGAGTCACCTTTAATTCAATAAATATTAAACAATAATTAAACAATTAAACCATTGTTCCTGAAATAAGAGGTGAACCCAAGACCTGGGAAATCTGGGCGTGAATACAGAATGGAAATATGTCAAATAAAGTGTAAATCAAAATGGCTGTTGGAGTCCCCTAAACTGTGATGTCCTTGAGTATACACCATTTCAATGAGCCATCTTGCAGTGGAAAATAGAAATTTGCCACATAGGAATATCAAAGTGCTGTGGCGTAGCATATTTTATAGAAGTTGAATATTTAACTTTAGTTGATTGCTAAAATTAACTTAGAAAACTGATTACAAATATAGGATTTTGCAAGATGTGATCAACTTTGAAATAATAGTAACAAAGGGTAAGCAATTAATGGAATCATAACTATGGAATCTTATAGATTTATTTTATTGATGTACTATCTGAAGTAACACCATCTATCTTTCGATATTTATCATTGGAAAACTCCTTATGGCATTCATCCAAAGTACAGCTAAATCTTATCAAATTATTCCATTTTCCATATTCTTTAACAATTCATCTATTTCAGAAGTTTCTTAGGTCTTCTCTACTTTAATCCTGCACTGTTACGAGATTTTGTGAATTGTTGTAACTATGTTCTCTCTACCCACTGTCATTAAATATGTATCTCGTCATAGTCGTGTGGCTCAACCCTTAGAAAAAGATATCCCTCTTCCCCCATCCAATGCATGCACACACACACACACACACACACACACACACACACACACATCTTAATCTGTTTCTAGATAGATCAAATGGAGCTCCTTATCCTCATCTATGAAAAGAGTACAACAGAACCTAATGATGTGTGGTATGGTGATAATTACTGAGAAAAAAAAGCAATCAACTCTTTGAGATTGTTAGTTGAAAGGTGCCTTCCTTATATGAAGCAGAAATAGTTGTCACTCTTCAAATCTGAAAGCAAGAAACTTATCTCTCGCTCAGGATTTTGGCGTACCACAGGACATGCTTCATTCCTAAACTTAGAACAACACTGACCTCTCCATCACCGTAGAGCTAGCATGGTCATTCACTTGGCAGATGCTGTCTGAACACCTTGAAGAGAAAAGCACTGTTCTGGGTGGTTGGGACTTATCAGTGAACCCTGACTGGTAAAACACTGGTAAAAATTGCTGCTCCCAAAAAACTAAGATTCCCCTGGGAAGAAACAAATAATAGAAGATAAAGAGGATAAGAAATTATATAGCAGGTAAGATAGTAAAAATGCTTTTAACATAGAGCAAAGTAAAGAGGATCTGGAGAACGTGCTGAGGACTGTGCAGGCAGCCATATGCATACGGCTCTCTGGGGGACGTGTGTTCTAGGCAGAAGGGACTGTCCCTGCAAATGCCTAAGGCAGCTACTGCACCCTTGTTTGAGGCATAGCGAGGAAACCAGCAGAGGAGGGGAGATTAATGGAGATGAGCTCAGAGAGGCACTTTATAAAAGGATCATTCACAGGTTGCTTGCAGTAGAGTGGTATAATTCTGAAAGTCCTTTCCATGAAAAACTGAAGTGTTTCTTTTTGTCGATTTAAACTTACACATTATTTATACCTCATATAACCAGTGGTCATATATTCCAAAGCCCCTAGACCACTTGAATCCATAAGCACTAGAGTTTAATGAAATATTTATATTCAAGTCTATAAACCTAACACTATGACTCTGAGTGCTTCCAGCAGATGATTCTGACTGCTGAGTATGTACATGGACCATGGTGACATTATAAAAAAAAAAAGGATTTATATATGGATTATTTCATTGAACTATATAAAATGGGTATTGATAAATGTATTTACTAAAGAAAACACTGAAGTGTAACACAAGCAAAATTATTCTGATTTATTGGCAATTTGTGAATTATTATTTAGGGCCTGAGAGTTTCTGCACCACTCTTCTTATTCATTGTGTGAACAGTTGCATGCTTTGATCTCAGTAACACTATGAACAATAGTCTCTACACAACCCAAGATATGTCAAATATAGAAATCTCTATTCTGGTCACCAATCTCTATGTTAATAATCTATAGCAGTTTCCATTTACTACTTTCAGTCACATCAGTGGGCCAACCCAATTTGTATAAGCTATCGCTTAAAGATCACTCCCATAATAAAAGTAAAATAAAAGAGCTACCATTATGGCATCATTTTTAAACACCTAAGCCTGATCTTTACCATCCAGTTGTACAGATCTAACTGGAGGGAAGGCAGATGTTTTAAGGACTTGAAATAGCTGGACTAACTTGCCTCTGTGATATATTATACAATACGGAGCAATTCTATGCCAAATGGATTTCCCTCCGCTAGACTGCTGTGGCTTTATGTCTTGATTATATTACCTTGAAGGAGTTAATACACTGGATCAAATTCCTAGGACTGAGAATAACTGTTAAAATAGAATTGTGGTGTTGGTATAAAGCAAGTGACATTAAAGATAAATGCTATTATCAGACTTTGAGATTATTTTATAAAGGCATTAATTTCTGAAGTCTCTTGAATATGACGTTAATGAAGAAAAAGAAACATTAACAAAAATCTCTAAGTGCTGTAAGGTACAATTAAAGACCAAAATTTGATATGAGGTATAGGTGTGTGTTTTCCTACCCAGAAATCAAATTTGAAGGACAGTAAGGGCATTTTGTCCTGCCTTGCCTTCGTCATATACATGAATTTCCCATCTCATTTCTGAAGCTAATCATGAAATGGCAACATAATCAGATGCTTCTTTTTATAAAGTCATGTTTCCTGAAGGGGCTTAGCACACACTCAATATCTTATGTCATAATAGAAGCCACTGAAGTCCAGAGAAGTGAACTAAACTTGACAATATCTTAAGGTTTTCTAGTAGAAAATCAGGCCCCCTGAACAATAAGCTTCCTGGTTTTTCCATGTAGTTCAATGAGGAAACCATCCCAAAACTAGAGAAATGAAAACCCTCTTCAGGATCCAGCCCTGGGTGTTAACCTATATTACCTATAAGTGCATGTAGCAAATAAATGTTTGTAAGCTGACCATGTATAGTTAAAGCTATGCAGAGTTCAGGCCATACTCAACAATGAGTAAACCTTGATCTTGGGATGCTTCAAATACGTATTTTTTAATTTTGAAGACTGATTGATATGGGCTTTTTTTGGAGAATAAGCTACCTAGAACCAGGATCCTAGAACAAAAGAGTAAACTTCAGGGAATATTCTCTTTATCGGAAATCAACTGCCTAGGTTTTTGGAAAACATGATTAAAAATCCATCTAAAGTAAACAGAAAAATTATACTATACTATATAATTGTACTGGACTGGGGAAATTTTTAATTTGATTTACAGTCATCTTTAAATCTTACAGAGATACATGTTCAAATGTGAGTCATGATTTTTGATAGCATAAACAAATTAACAATCATGAGCTGGACTGAGAAGAGCTTCTGTTGCATATCTTCTATTTGATATTCTTGCAACATCCTCTCTTCAAGAAGCTGTAAGTAAGGAGTCCAGCTGATTTTACTTCTACCAACCACTTGTCTAAATCGTATGCGCATGATTAAAATTCCTGGATGTCTTCATTTGTTTTACATTAAGCTGCCTTGATTTTATGGTTGCTTTAAAACATAACATTTGTAAAAAATCTGGGACTTTAATTTTTCTGTTGTTTTTTGTTTTACATTTTATCAGTGTATTATCAGATACACTGATATTTACTTCAGATCTGTTTTCTAACATTCAAAGTTAAATTTGTTCTTTTAATCAGTGTGACTGGGTAGGAGATCAGAATAAGTGATATGAACAAACAAAAGATTTTTACTTCAAATGAGATATGAGAAATGAGAAGCCATTGCCTTCTTTATATATAATTAGAAGGAAAGGTCTTGAAAGAATGAATATGATTGTTTTTAGTCCAAAATGATATTGATGGTGTGTTCTACCATGATGTTTATTGAATGGTAAGAAGGGCAAAATGAGACCTTTAGCTCCTGTGATCTGAGTTAATGGATGCTCTAGCCCCTGCTTGATAGTCAAATCTGGGTTTTTTAACTTGTTGCTATTTCCAAGCTCTATGACTATTTTTGTTGTTCTGTCTCCTTTGCTAATTGTCTGCCAGTAAAAATGTGGCTAGCATAATTCAGGATCTGATGTTTATACCAAATTTCAAGTTGTGTGTTTTATAACTAAGAACCTGTCTTACATGTCAGAGTCCTCACATCTGTGATATTTCTGGTGCCTATTATTTTCTTGTGACTTTCCCTTCAAATGCTTTAAAGGAGCATAATTCAGATACAGTGTAAGGATAGTGGACTCTGTAGTCTCATTCCAGGTGGCAGTGACTTTTCCCTGTTAAGACAAATATACAGGTGATACTAATCAATCTTTCCCACAAACTAGATGTGATTGCTATGGGAAGCAAAACTGTCGATCACAAAGGGAAAGGAACACGATCGCTTGGAAGACCGAGGGCGTGGTCTAACCATGATGACTGACTAGGCCTGTTCCCAAATTACTGCTTGGAACAGAAGCCTTCCCCCCACCCCAGTTCTCACCCCCGCGCTCCATTGACCTACACTGGTATACAATTTCCTTGTGTTGCACCCATTAGAATTTGAAGGTTGTTATAGACATTGGCCAACTTTACACAGTTGGTAAAACTACAGAGCTACATGATTCTAATGCGTAATATGTCAGTGTATCTTAATAGGTTGTGTAATTATATATGAGGATACATTTCTCAAGGGTAAATTTTTTAAAAGATAGGTGAATAATTTCAGAAACGCAAATCCAATGGCGCCATGATTTTAAAACAATAGGAAATCATGATAGAATTTAACTTTTTTTACTTCATTTGAAAGTATTTATGTTACATATCTGTCTTATGGACAATGCTGACTAAATACTTCTGCCTCCTAAGAGGATACAGTTTATACTGTTGAAAGTAAAGAAGGGACACCTGGCTGGCTCAGTTGCTTAAGTGCCCAACTCTTGATTGTGGCTCAGGTCATGATCTCAGGGTTGTGAGATCGAGCCCCATATTGGGCTCTGCACTGGGTGCGGAGCCTGGTTTAGATTCTCTCTTGTTCCCTCCCCTCCATGCTCTCTCTCTCTCTCTCTCTCTCTCTGGGAAAAAAGTAAAGAATGCACAAGACGTTAACTTTTTTTTTAATTCTGCCAAATGAAATGGTTATCCTTTTTACTTTATCTGAGAAGAGTATTTTTATAAATAATCTTTAAAAACAGACTTGAATCTGTCAAGTTCCAAATCAGTACGCCAAATAAAATTTGTCAGATTAAGTTTTTAGAAATTACGTTTTACCTTGAACTCCTTAATGAATTAAAATAAACAAATGAAATTTAAGATTTTCTTATTACAAAGTACATCATATTGAATCCGTATGCATTTTATAATTCTCCTGATGATTTGTCTGTGTGTGTTTATACTATAACCTGTCTCTTAAAAGACTTCCAGAAAATTCTTTATCATCAAATAATTTAGAGAAATGAAAAATGTTAGTGGTGCTAAAATGGCTTTAGTTCTATACTCACGCCCCCAGAACTTTTTTTTTTTTTTAATTTATAGGTCAATGTCCTACAAAAGCATAGTGGATACAGAATTAAGATTCATCCATTAGGTCTAATTAGGATCAAATATTTATTATGCACCAGTAGCTGCAGTAAGTGTACTTCCTAGGATGGAAATTGTTTGTGGCTAATGTGCTGTAGCAACCCATAAAATACTCATGGCTGTGTTAACTGGTCCTGAGATCAGTAGCCCCTTGGGGAATGCCTTTCATCTCAGTAGCTGCTTTATGTATGTGGTTGAGGTTTCTCCTGGTATTTTAAATGTAGCATATTAATGCCAACTTAAAGATCAAATATTATGAATAAGAGACATGCAATGTTTTCATGTCTGATAAATATCCATTAATTACCTCAAAAGGGATACAGATTATTCAGAATATATATTTTGTCATGGCTAAATAGGTCAGAATTCATTGCAGTTTGGAAAGACAAATATAAAATGGGACCAGTACCTGGGTTTAATTAAGTTGTCACTTCCTTCCATCTTTTCTTTAAGGCAATTTTCCACTCATTATATCTGATTTCTTTCTGAAAAGAAAGTGTGCTCAGCATATCATTGCTTTCTATTGGCATGATTTTGATGGAAGTTGTTTTCCGTTTATTAAAAAGGGGTGATGGAGCTGAATATATTCTTTTAAAAGTCTTGCAGTAGATGGATATATTAAATTCTAACCATTACAATATTTGTTGCTTAAATTCATGTTTAACAAATAGGTACTGACTCTAGAAAAAACCCTTCTCCAAAGCATCTTGGACTTGTTCCAATTGCTTCTGTGCCTAAGCTTCTCCTGGGGAATGTCAGGCATCTTTCCTTGGTTTCCTGTCGTTCTATATTTTCTCTGCTCTTAGACCTCCCATCCGCTTACACGCATGTGTACGTGTGGACACACACACACTCTCTCTGTTGTGGTCACTACGTATCTACACCATTCAGAACACCTCACCTTCTGAGGACACCTGGGCAGCTGCCTCTCCTGCCCCTCACAGCCCTCAATCTATCTTCCTTAATCTTGAGCAGAGATTGACTTTGCCTAAGGATACCTATTCCTTGCTCCTTTGCCACCCAATTTAGCAGAATGTCAAAGATGATCACTGGCTTTCTGTTCATCTCACTTTTTCCTGGGCTTGCCTCATTTCAGGTTGTCCTTGGTCTTCCCCATCCCTGAGTCTCAGCACTACTTCCTACATTCAGACTGTGCCACCGACATTCTTTTCATAGAGTTCATTTTTCCCCTGCCCTCCACCTCAATCTTAATTGAAAAGCTCATGGATTTCTCTCTTTTCCAAATGCATATAGTACTTAGAGCTAATAGCATTCATTAGTAATTAAGTGTCCATGTTATATAACAATTCATCTGTGATTTGTTTGCATCTTTGTTTAAATCTTCTATCATGAACTTTTCATGGGGTATGTTTTATCTCCCCCAAACAAGGCTATAAATTTTTTGAGACAGAAACTGTGTTGTGAATTTTTTGCATCCCTTGAAATGCGATACATATAATGGGAATTTTTTATTGTTATTTGTTCATGTGATTTGAATTTCAACACCCACATAGGTCAAGAAGAAGAGAAAGTAAGTGTATCAAAAGAAGAAAGAGAGAAAAGAATAAGTGCTCCTAAGTAGGAAAGAATACATGCTCCTAAGTAGCTTATATTTTGTCCCCAAGTTTCAAAATCCAAATGAAAGCCAAAAAACAAAGAGCCACATTTTCTCATTCAATCTCCCTATCACTCTTTAGCACTACTCACTACACCAAGAAGGAGCATTTAATTCTCAAATGAGCAACACAGTAGGAAATGTGGTTGAAAGTGGTGCTTGTTTGTTACTCTGGAATTAGTTCAGTTATTTTACATATGCAAAAAGTGTACTGACTTTATCAATAAACTCTGGTGAAAACCAAATTTGGGGACTCCACAGCAGCCATTGATTGACTCCTAGAGCTTTCCATTGTGCTGTATGACTAGAACAGAACATGCTGGTTATCTTAACTCTTATGATAGGTGATACAATGTTATTGAATTGTGAGATTCTTTTTAAATATATGATTTGAGGGGTACAGATTCTGAATGCATGTGTGCTCTAAGTTCTTGATATTTTCCAGTGGGGAAGAGAAAGCATTGCTGGAATTACGAGCAAATTTAAACCCACAATTCAATAGTGATTGAATTAAGCAGAATTTTATATTTGGTAATACATAGTTGACACTTAAAATGATGCTTTATATCATCTTTTACGTTTAAAATGGGGAATAGCTTCAGAAGGGTTAAAGAACTTGCTCAAAGTCACATTAGTCTAGTGAGTGGCAGAGCAGGGAATCTAACCTGGGTTTGTGTGACTCTCAGCATCCAGGATCAGTCCACTACAACACAGAGTCTTTCCACAATATGTTAATGGGATCAGAGGGAGGTATTTGCATGTATCCATCTAAGTGGTCACATATAAGCAGTTTACTATTTCCCCAATGACTATACCTAGCAACCAGCCTAACCAGTGTTTGTAGATGGAAAATGAAGCCACAGCACTCAGTTGGGGCAGCAGGTGAGCAATAATCTCCAAAGAATAGCTTCTAATTTTTTGTTTATAAGGAGCTTAATGGGTATACACTTGGTAGGCATAGTAAGCATGCAGTTTCTCTTTCTTTTCTTTTCTTTTCTTTTTTTTTCCATTGCGTTAAAGGCTTTGGTCTCCATTTCTGTATTTGTTTGTCTACTTGGGCAACTGAAAGTCTCCCATTAGATCCGGAAACTCTAGGCAATCTAGTCTACTCTGGCCCATTCTGCTTTTGCCTCTCCCACAGCTCCAAAATTACTTCCTCATTGTTACTGCATACATGGGACTAACTTTAGAGTTTCTTCCCTTCATAAAATTCCACTGGCCTGAAAATCCTTATACCCGAAGTTTCTTTTCTTTTTCTTTTTTTTTAATTGACATATAATGTATTATT
The DNA here is from genome assembly GCF_004348235.1 of Phoca vitulina. Taxonomy (NCBI): domain Eukaryota; kingdom Metazoa; phylum Chordata; class Mammalia; order Carnivora; family Phocidae; genus Phoca; species Phoca vitulina. Next base: position 24,506,834 of record NW_022589718.1, read on the forward strand.
TGTTTCAGGGGTACAGGTCTGTGATTCATCAGTCTTACATAATTCACAGCGCTCACCATAGCACATACCCTCCTCAGTGTCCATCTCCCAGCCGCCCCATCCCTCCCAACCCCCTCCACTCCAGCAACCCTCAGTTTGTTTCCTGAGATTAAGAGTCTCTTATGGTTTGTCTCCCTCTCCAGTTTTGTCTTGTTTGATTTTTCCCTCCCTTCCCCTACGATCCTCGGTCTTATTTCTCAAATTCCTCATATCAGTGAGATCATATGATACTTGTCTTTCTCTAATTGACTTATTTCGCTTAGCATAATACCCTCTAGTTCAGATAAAGGGCTAGTATCCAAAATCTATAAAGAATTTATCAAACTCAACACCCAAAGAACAAATAATCCAATCAAGAAATGGGCAGAAGACATACCCGAAGTTTCTACAACTTAATACAAGTGTCTCTGTAATTTTGACCCAGAATGACCAGGAATCAGAGGTCCATGAGATTAAGTAATTGTGTATAATTAGCTCTGATAGCCGATCTCCTCCAGCTTTCAGGAGAAAAATGTCCTTTTTTCTTTCTTTCTTGTTATTGCTCAATGCAACCGGAGGACTTTACCTCCTGCTCCCTCAAGGCTGACTCTCAGTGGGAGATCAAGAAGGCAAAAAGCTCAAAGCAATTAAATCTTCTCTGAGAGTGTCTACTGTTCCCAGAGGTAGCTCAGAGGGGGGCAATTCCTGGAAGCTGTTTGCTCTTGGCAACATAATACCTTTTTTGCCCCTGACTGTGGCTCCCAGCAGTCCCAGGACTCAATGGCTTTGGCAATAGCAGCTGCCACGGAGTGTCCCCGTGGTTCCCTGCTCAGATGCCCGGGAGCCCCTTCTGTGTCCCAGGAAGACGGGGTTGTTCAGTGTCCTCCCTTGGCACCACATCCAGAGTTTGAGTAATGGCAATGCATCACTGATTCCTACTGGTGGCGATGGTATTCTGTGGCTTTATCAAGACCGGTTTTTATTAAAAGGGTCTTGATCAAAGTTCCCTAAATGTACATTAAAACCAAACAAACAAACAAAACAAAAAAGAAGCCATACCTACAGCAAGCAGAGCCATATTTCTAAACACACTTTTGGCCACTGTCTGCCACCCTCTGAAAAAAAAACACCATCTTAGTTTGGGGTTCCCTCACATTGTTGCTCAGGCTCTCTTCCAAGAATAATGTAGGTGGAGCCCCTCATTTCTTCAGGTGGAAAGATGCTTCTTCTTGCAGGAGGGCACAGGAACTCATCAATAAATTAGGCTCCAGAAACAGCCCAGGGAAATCTTAGAGCTGCCACAGGTAAAATGTAAACCAGCTCTAATAATAAGTCAGGTTCGGCCATGATTTTTCAGTGGATTATTTGGATTCTTAAAAAAAAAAAAAGATGAATTAGCTCACTGACAAAATCTAATTAGACTGGAAAATTACTTTGAGGTAGTTAACAAATCAATTCTACGCCCAAATGTCACTGTCAAAACTACAGATACGGGGCGCCTGGGTGGCTCAGTCGGTTGAGCGGCTGCCTTCAGCTCAGGTCATGATCCCGGGGTCCTGGGATCGAGCCCCACATTGGGCTCCTTGCTCGGCAGAGAGCCTGCTTCTCCCTCTCCCTCTGCCTACCGCTCTGCCTACTTGTGCTCTCTCTCTATTTCTCTGTCAAATAAATAAATAAAATCTCTAAAAAAAGAAAAAAACTACAGATACAAAATCCATAATAAATCATCTCTCACCATCAGTTTTTCCCTCCTGAAACTTGCCCATGGGGCCCTGCCTTGAGAGCTGGGATTGGTTATATAGAGGGTGCTTTTGCTGCACTGTGCAGGGAGGTTGTGCAATCTGCAAAGGCACTCTGGTCCACATCGCACCTCACTTCAAATCCCAGAAGCAGGTGTACATACGGAAGGGCAAGATGGATGGATGCGAAACTGAGAATATTTTCAAGAACAAACAGCATAATTCAAAGCCAACATGATTAAAAAGAACTTCACCCAAAAGACTAAGTGTGCTCAGGTAGCATATGCGGATGCATGAGGCTCCTGAAAATGGAGCCAGTGATTCCCGTAAGCTTGCTTCCCACACACTGGGGCCTTGAGCCACGGTTTGCTTCCTGAGAGCCCGGTCCTCGCTGATGAGGCCAAGGTCATAGGTCGGGGTGTTGTATGGTTAAATGCAAATTTCCAAGTTCCGCAGGGTCACAGAGAACAGCCTGGTCTGCCTCAGTGGACTACCCCAAAACTCAAAAGGTGTGCTTCAGATAAAAGCGAGCTTTGTTACCAGCTCTTACCACAGTGACCAATCTGGGGAGAAGTAGAAGGACCCTGGTCCAGGAGGCAGCAAACGCCACATCCTTTCCCCCGCCCCGCAGGCACAGGGCAGTGCATGCTGAGGGACAGAAAGGAAAAGCCATTGCCCTGATCACCTGTGGGTCTGACGCACCTGTCTGGGGCCACCGTGGGAACCGGGAAGGGACCGGCGATCGCCCAATCCTGGAATTTGAACTTCCAGCTGTCCTTGAAAGAGGACAGTGTTTTCTCTTCTGTGGGGCTCTAACCAAGAGAAGTCAGGCACCCCTAAACATACCCCATGAACTAGTACCCTCTAGTCCTTTCCAGTCAGATTACTGGAAGCTTGTTTGAGCTCACATTCAAACATTTGCAACTAAATTCAAATTTCTGCATCACAAAAAAGATGCATCTCTTGTTTCTAGCTTAAAGCCTACGAGGCTGCACTAGTTCAGAGGACAGTCTGGTTGATGGGGGAAGAAAACCTCCTCAAAAGGTGGTGCTTCCTTACAGGGCCTAACTCCACACGGGAATGTTTTCCTGGGCTTTCCTAACCGTACATCAACCCAGGATGAATTTAGCTCACTGTAGCCTGTCCACAATCTGCATTCCCACCTAAGCAACTAATCAGATAAAAGAGAACCCATGGATCCCCAGAAATCTATCATGCTTCTGAAAAACAACCCTGAAGACATGCCCTAGGGTAATGTCCGTGGAGGACTTTTCAGGAACAACTAAATGGGTTTGAATTAGGTCACTAGGGAATCATCTTTCTATAACATTTCAGGCTACTTAAGTGTAGAGAAAACATTCTCTCCTGTAAGTCTTACCTAAGGGCGCCCCTGATGAAAAGCCGTTTGCTCTTTCTACCCTTGTGTTTCTGTCATTTTGTTATTCCTTCTATGATTTCTCCCTTAGTTGTCTTTTCCATGGTTTATAATGTAGAAAGACATAGTTGAGGTTTTGCTGATGAGGGAAGAGCAAAGATATGACAAGGACGACATAATTAGGACAGCGGGGCCTAACCCACTTTTCAGGGAGAGGCAAAATGGCAGGAGGAGTCGTGGCCAAGAGATAGTGACCATAGAGAACAATGAAACAGGCTTTTATCACAAGACCTCACCAGACAGCCCAAGTTGTGTGTTGGGGTTGAAGAGGGGGTTCAGGGGGGGAGTATATGCTTAAAAATGAAATATACCAGCTAAAGTGAACCAAAAAGGGAAATGCCAATTTGCTACTTTGTTTTCTTTACTTATGTAATTATTTAAATTTAAATTCTCCCCAAGTATTAAGGTAGCATTCTACTGGGGCATGTGGGTAGCTCAGTTGGTTAAGCACCCAACTCTTGAGTTTGCCTCAGGTCATGATCTCAGGGTCGTGAGATCGAGCCCTGCATTAGGCTCCGCGCTCAGTGCAAAGTCTGCTGGAGATTCTCTCTCTCCCTCTTCCTCTGCCCCTCCCCCTGCTCATGCGTGCCCTCTCTCTCAAAATAAATAAATAAATCTTTTTAAAAAAGTATTCTACTAAATATAATACAGTACACTAGAGATTAGAGTAACACACTCATTGAGTAATACAGAAAACTGGATCTAATACCCACCAGGTATTCTTGAAGACCCTGGAAAGGGCTGCATGGACTGAGTGTGTTTCCAAATCAGACAGGAATGCAATAATTTAGACAGTGGGGTCTACTCTTCTGATACCATCAGCACTCCCATAAATAGTGGAACTGTATTATTGTAGTAGCATCCGGCCAGGTTAACTTTTAGGAAATAAAAGTGGAAGATGGAATAATAAAAAAAAGGGGGAGGTGAAGAAAAAGAAGATAGAAAGGAAGAAGACAGAGAGAAGAAGAATCAGAAGGAGAAAGAGAAATACGAGGAAACTTAAGTTTGCCTTGTCCAACCATTCATCTAACATAGCGTGTGTGGGAGTAAGACAGGGGATTCGAAGTAGTAAGAGTAGACTATGGGACCAAGAAACAGAGCTCTAAATGCCTCGGTGTATATACTGAAAGGAGACAATAAATCATTGCATACCACACTTTTTAGCTCTCTGTCTTCATCCTCAGGAGTAAAAGACAATGTGGAATAAATAATTATAAGACTCATAACCTGGTTTGACATTGCTTGGCTGAGGGATTATTGGTCCTCTTCTTCACCATCCTACAGAGCAGTCAGGGAGCGGGTTGAACAGTCTTTGTAAAATCAACAGCAATATCAGGGATTAGTGTGTATGCAAGAGACTGCAAGCTCAAAATACTTGAGGTTTTCATGCATGCTGTGCTGAAATTTAGTGAGGTCAAATAACTTATCAACTATAGATCTCCTTTAAGCAGCACCTTGTCAGACTAGCTTGCCTCACACTAGGATGCTACAAAAAATATATAATAAATGGAAATTATTGTAAAAATATGGTAACTTAAAAAAAAAAAGATAGTGTATCTAATAAAGAGTAACAGTGCAAAACCTCAATCTTACCCACCAGTCCGATCTTGGGATCTGTGGTCCAGATCTAGGGTGCTTTCAGAGATGGGTGTAAATGAGATCCTTTCTCAGGAAACTGGAGCTGGTACTGCCCATGCCCAGAGGGCTCAGCGCCGCTGGTGGCCATGCTCACTGTGCCTCTTAGAGTTAAGGAGGGCGCTGACATGTGCTGAGGGCTGTGCAGCTGTGGAGTGGTGTTGGGCAGTGCACATAAGTAGACACTTCATGTATACATGTTCCCAGTTTGTACTGCTACCTCAAATAGGACAGGTCAATGATTAGGAAACACTGAGAATCTACTTGATGCCAGAGTCATGAATGATTTTAGCAAGTATTCCTCTTTCCTGACTTCCCGATATTATCTTTCCTTTTTTTTTTACTGTAACAGGTGTATCTTTATTTTTTTCAACTTTTCAACTTCTGCTAAAAGTTTATTGTTACCATAATAATGGCTTACAATTCTTGAGTATTTACGATGTCAGTGGCACTGTGGTGAACAGTTTAGGTGGATTATCTTATTCAACCTCAAAGTAAACGGCAGTGGAATATAAACTCCATGAGGGCATGGACTTTGACTGTTCTGGACTCTTCTGGATTCCTGTTGTCTGGGAGGTAGGAGTCTCTCAATAAATATTTGCTGAAGGAATGAACAAACGGATGAGTGAGTGAAAGAGCAACCTATAAAATAGATACTACTATTATTCCCCTTTTGCAGTATGCAAGGTTAAATGGCCAATCAATGGTAAGAACAAGATGCAGAGCTGAGTAGTCTTCCCCACAGATAGGGCTCCCAATGTGTAGAGGTACTCCCTTTACAAAGGTCAGTGGGTTTTGTTTTGTTTTTATTCACTGCTTGCTTTAGGAACTGAAGAACCCTGAGGTGCCAACTGACAGGTTTGAAAGATAAGATTCTCAGGGGTTTTTTGAACTCTGCACCCAAATTCTTGGAGCACGGGCTGGCCCCTGAGAACCAGAGACTATAATCTCCACCAAGAATGAGCAGAGAAAAGAAGCCAGTAGGGCAAGTTAAATCAGAAATAATGAAAGGGAATTGAGATACCAATTCCAGAGAAAGGCAAGTGGGGGGATTGGGAAGGGCCTCCAAGCTTGGAGAGATTAGAGGCTGCATGGAAGTCCTGAAGCATTGGAGAGAAGACAAGCCAACAACAACCAGGATGGAGTCGAGGCCCAGGTGTGGTGGGAGGTGATAAACATCTTCATAGTCACCGCTAAGACCAAGCATTCACATTTGCTCATTGAAGCTGGCCAGTGTATGATTTGGGGCTGAGTTAGTCCAACCTAATGGACCAGAAATAGAGCGGATAACAAAAACAAAAGTACATTTTGAGTTTACTTTGGGTAGATTTTAGTGCAGTGTCCAATCAGGGCCACAAAAGAAAGGGTGCATAATGAAAGGTAAGGAGGAAGGTAAATCTCAGGCTTACCATCTGGTTCTAATGCAGTGATAGGACTGGAGAGGCAAAAGGTATTTTCCATGCATTTCTCTCTATTACTCTCTCTGCCTTTTTCCTTCTTGACGCCTGTTGTTCTCTCTTGCATAATGTTAAAATTTCCAAATGATAGTCTCTTTAATGTCCTCATGTGAGTCATAGTCAGCATTCTTATATTCACAGACGCTGTCGTATTGAAGCAAGGCACAGACCACAGGTCCTAAGTTTGCAATTTTTAGTTAGACTTTCTCTACACAATCTTTTGCTCCAATTCTATGCCAAAAAAAAAAAAAAAAAAAAAATAGTTCATGCATTGAGAGCTGATCTAAGGTGCTTATTTTGCATTTTGGCCTTAGAGCACCTCTCTATACTGCAGCAAGGACTGCGTGACCTTCAAGCCCTGATGTCACTGACTTTCAGCTCTCCTGATGCTGAAGCCACAGACCATTTTTGTGTTGGAAATTGCCTTTTTGCAAAAGCCAAGAGGATAACCCAAGCACCATAAATAACTCGGCCTGCCCACTCCACCGTCCTATTCCATAGGCTGAAGCTTATGTGCCAACTGACTTCGAACAGGAGCGCCTAGGTTTAGCGCTGTGCCATTTCAGTAAATAGAACGAGGTGTCGCCAGCGCTTAGAGCGCCGAGGGCCCTGACGGCGTGGGTTCACGGTGCACCCGAGTCTCACGGCCAGCATAGCTGAAGCCTGAGTTCAATGCATAACTAAGACTGTTTCGCTCTGCTCCAGTCCCGTAGAAGCCACACAACAGCAGACTTGTATTTCTGTCAAAGGCTTCGGTTTTCCGTCATCTATTTTTTATAGCACTGATACTAAACCAATTGCAGCAAATGGAGGGTATTATTTCTGGCGTGGGTGCATCACGATGCTGATTTGCCGTTCCTAGGAAGCAGGCTCACTGCGCTGGGTTTTATCGTTTACCATGGGAGACCTGGTTCAACAAAATGTAAGTGCTTTGAGATGCTTGACATTTTCAAAACGTAAATAACTAATGCCCCATGAATGAGGAGGAAAGGGCCATATGATGAGAAGATGGGATAAGGATGGAAATTTTATTTGGTACCATTTGTGACAGGGTGACAGTGGGTTGAAGATGAACAAAACTATTTCTTCCATCCTTCAGTTTCTCAGTATAGCATTAATCTTTGAAGAGAATCTTGGTTTACTCTCAAGCAACTTTGCAACTTTTCAGAATCATATTTTCCTGTGTTCTTTCTGAAATGTTTGCATGTCCTCATCTGTATGTGCTTGTGGTTTTTAGATTTTAAGAAAAATGGCCAGGATTTATAAACCAGAAAGTTTAGAGGAAACCATCTATAAAGAACCATAGCCCCCTCCCCCATCCCGAATACACACGCACACACCTTCACACACTAACAAACACAGAGATTTTAAAAAATTAACCAGCTAACTAGCAATAACATTGTATATCAACTTAGAATACTTTTTACTTACAGTAGATTTACTGATTCATTAAATATCAGTAACAGATGACCATGTATCAAAATTGTCCAATGTGAAGCTTTAAATCTGTAGTGTATTTCACCAGGTCATTAGTGGTTTTTGAGAGCTAATGCTGTACAATTTATTTCTCTGTAAATATTGATCACATGTTAGGTGTACAACTATTGATTTTTCAGGCATGTTGTTGTTTTTGTCCTATTTTCTCCACTTTCAGATGATTTATTCAGTTTTCTGACTATGAATGTAATAACCATTTTTAGCTGGTAAAAAAGAAAATACCAAACCAACCCATATGAATTGCTACTTTTCAGCGTTCCTATGTGTTTGTGCTTTAGCTAACAGCAAAATCAATAGGACTCCAGAAATGGAGACAAGTCCGCTCTGGGTGGCATTATTCACTTTCTATTAAACTTGACAGCTAATTTGCAAGTTCACACTTTTTTAAAGCTAGAGTTCTTGAAACATTGACGGCTGAACCCTTCTAACCCCAGCTAGATATGCAGATAGAGAATAGAACCCAGAGAGTTCCCTAGCACTGGTATTGTTTCCAAGGTATTATTTTGGTCAAAGACAGAAATTAATTCTTGTTTAATGCTTTCTAGCAAAATGGAATGGTAAGAGGGCAGTGAGAAAAAAAAAGTAGAATTGGAAGTGTTATAAAACAAGCCTGAACTTTCCATTAAGAGTCACATAAAGAGGGCGCCTGGGTGGTTCAATCGTTAAGCGTCTGCCTTCGGCCCAGGTCATGATCCCGGGGTCCTGGGATCGAGTCCCACATCGGGCTCCCTGCTCCGCGGGAAGCCTGCTTCTCCCTCTCCCACTCCCCCTGCTTGTATTCCCTCTCTCGCTGTGTCTCTCTGTCAAATAAATAAAATCTTTAAAAAAAAAAAAAAAGTCACATAAAGAATTCAAAGACCAAATATTTAATCAAAATTAATTTAACAAAATCATATTAAGTAAGGATGCTTCCTTAGACCTACTGTGGAATGTTTCAAATGCCTTTTCTATATAAAGATATATTTAATCTGATAGAGCAAGTGGCATTTTTATAACCCAGAACAATTATTTATTCTTAGAAAAGAAGAAATCCCGGACATGTAGCCAGATATGGGAAAACATATTTATGGTGTAACATTTTTTGGCATGAAATAGAAAGAAGAGAGTTTTTTATGAAACACTTGGCAAAGCAGAAAGCTTAAAAATATTTCTAAACTTGCCCAGTTGCAAAACCACACTGCATGTTTTGCCTTTTCTATTAGGGAAGAAAGAGAACCTCTGGGCTGGGACTGGCCTTATGAGTCCCATCACTTCACTTCCCCTGACAGGGACTAGTTAAATTAACTAAACTCCTGTTGGAATGCCCAGCCTGTCATCTCCTCTGCACAAAAATGAAACACATGACATTCTGAGAAAGAATTTAAAGCAGCCAATTTCTCAGAAAATATTTGAATGACCCTTGGAGGTTAACAGCACAATCATTTACACGAAAATTGCTTCAAATGTGGATAATGTGTTCTTTTAGGGTCAGCAAAGTATATGTGTCTGCTCAAAGCTGCACATAAACAAACGGCCTTGATTAAATCAGAAATGTAGGCAGACGTTGGAGAAGACAGGGAAAGCACAAAAATGTTCTATTGCTATTCCTTCTTAATTCTCTAACTTCTTTCTCTCAATGTTTTTTGCCCCGCAGTGTGTTATATTTTGTAAAGCAGTTTCACTGAGATTGTTAAGCAACTAGCAAACTAGATCTTCTAAACTAGTAAGCCACGGTGTTCTTTTTTGCCTCCTGGTTGGAGTAAACGAAGTGAGTGGGAGTGAAAATGTTTGCTTACTGAGAGGAAACTTCACTGTATTATTAAATTTTTCCCCCATTTCACCCCAGAGCTCAACAGGAGGTCTAGGTCTTTAGACTGTAGACAGAACCTGATTTTGTGGAGATTTTGTATTATATATGGGAAAGTCCTTTAATTCCTTCCACCTGCCGTCCCTTCTATGTAAAATGCAAATCATCATAAAGGCACCCTACCTTCTACCATGCTGGGATGATACCATATACACCTAAGCTTCCCACCCATGCTTCAGAAATAGGATCTCTAAACTGCCAGGGGTCTTAAAGACCATCTACCTCTGGAAAAGACAATGTTTTAAGTTTTTGTTTTGTTTTGTTTTAAGGATAGAATTCCCCTCCTCTTTCCATCCCCAACTTTAAAAAACAAAAAAAATCTCATTTCTTTTGTACCTGCATTGTCAACACAGGTCTCTCTAAAAAGTACAGCCATTCTAGGGAAACATTCTAAAGGAGCAAATTCTTGACACTGCTTGAGGAAAGAGGAGACCCAGGCTCCTGATAATCCCTGTTGTCCTCCCCGACCTCCCTCTCTCCTCCGGTCCAGGAGCAGGCATGAGCAGGCAGTTGGGGCTGGACAGCTGCTGCTCCTTGTACCAAACCCCTTTAAGCCCCAAACCTGAAACTTGAAAGCAGTGGAAATTCTAAGTACAAATGCCAAGTCACAGCAATCATTGGAAAATCAACCTCTCCTTCTGTCTTGCCCTGAAAAACAGTGAAAGAAGCAGTACTTTTAAAGCACTTAAATAATCAATGAAAAGGGAGAAACTGTGGGCAATCTCAATGCCAATGAATGTTGCCAATTCTTACCTTGGTTACTATTCTTTAGTAAAGAAGGACAGAAGCTCAGATTAATAGATGTTGCTAAGAACAACCCAGAACTTTGACATTCTTATTATGCCTTACTCAACATGCTGACTTAGAGTAGAATTGCTAGTGATGGAAACAAGGGGAGAAATTATGCCACTAAGCATGGTATAGTTAGGTCAAATAGATTAGGCTCCCTTGTTGGGGAATCTTTCAGTTTACCTCTATGTGGACTATCCGTTCTGATTCCAAGTCATTGCCGAGAGTGAGCTATCGTGTGAATGAGCCTTTTTCTTTATCACTCTGCTGTGGCTGTGGGGCAAGTAGGTGGCAAACACGGATGAATGAATCCGGAGTGTAGTCTTGAGGTACCCTTGGGTTTCATGGGTTGTGTAAGAGTGGCTCTGGGCTGAAGAAGACAACTCTGGAGAATGGACGGGGACTAAGTGTCACCCAGAGTACATATTTACCTTGTAACTGTGACTAATCAAGCACTGGCTCCATTTGTCAAAGGTATTTCGTCTGCAGCCTCACTTTCAGACTGTCAAAGTTCACAAACATTGAATGTCATCAGCTTCAACCTCTCTTTAAAGTACATGCTCCCCTCCGACTTTTTCCTGAGTCCTAGGATCTGCTCAGTAATCTCCGGTGTACCAGTTTCTTCATGAGCAGACTCCTTTTATCTTAATACTCCCAGGGCACTCACAGACCAGGGAAGACTTTGGGGAGGGGGGGATTATTTTTTCCTCTACCCTGGGTCGAGACCCATGTATAAAAGAGAGATTAACAAGAGAAAAACAGAATTTTTTCTGTTTTATTTATTACCATGCATACATCATGTATACATGGGAAATAGCCAGAGAAAAATGAGTAAATCTTTGAGGTGGCTTAGAATTCAGGCTTAAATTCTATCTTCATAGTGAAAGGGGAGAGTAAATGATTTTTAGGAAAGATAAATGGGCCCTTGGAAGAAGAGATGAAAGGTGTAATAGCGTGTGACAAATTTGTCTGTGTGTGGTGTCAACTTCTAGTATCCTCTCATGTGACAAGAGTTAGTCCTCCCTGGTTGATGACACTCCCAGGAGGGGCTTTATGACAACTGAGTTCCTTTTGGAGGATCTGCCTTGAGGCAGATGAGGGGAGTTCAGAGAAAGCCTCTCCCTGCATTTGCTTTTCCAAGTGCCTACAGCCCCAGATAACCAATATACAGTATATTTGGGGTGGCATGTCCAAAACTCCTACAGTCATATTTTGGGGTGGCACATTCTGAGGCCTTTCACTTTTAAATGAGAATAGCCATTTGCTATTTCTTTTGATCCTATGAGTTGCCTTAGATACAAAGCATACTTTTGTTTTGTTTTCTAGTTTAGTACAAGCTCGTACTTGCTAACCCTAACACCTGCATGAAGGTTGGTGATTTTTTTAGGATGATATGACAAAATTTATTGAGATTGCTTTTTCACTGACTTCGTATTTAAGCATTCAAGAAACCATGATAAGGCAAATTATTTGGGACTATTACAATGGATTGCTTTTATTTTTTAAAAATCTTAAAAAAAAAAAGAATACATTTTTATATCAAGTGAGGAAACTTACATCTCTGTACATGAATTTATATGAGTTTATTTGTCCTACTGGGAGGTCAATTTTCTTTTTTGGGGGGGTGGGGAGTGTTAGGACAGTCACAATGGATCACTTTTAAGTCAGACTATCTCTGAGCACTGATTCTGGGGCCAGGCTGCCTGGATAAGAGACTGGGTCCCACCACTTATACCTCGGTAATTTGGCACCTGTCCGTAGCCCCACCTTGTGTGTTACTGGGAAAATTACCAGAGCTCATGGAAAAGAGCTTGACACACGGTCAAGCATGGTAAATGTTGGCTGCAATAAATACTATAATTGTGCTACTGGGAACTCAGCAACATTAGGATCATATTAAAAATTAAATTCTAAACATTTTCCAGGATATTTACTAATTGCAATTGTTAAATAAGCCGAACTTCACTGAGGCACACACACAGAATTTTAGTTATCTGTAGATAAACCATTTATTTTGATGCATTATAGATGAAAGGGACAAAAGTATACATACACACTCAAATACTTTAATGATACAGTCCAGGAATGGAGATTTAACTAAAGTTTAATATAAAAGCAGATGCATTTTTAGTGAGATTTTTATCAGATATTATTTATAAGCAGGTAATTTAAAGAGAATGAAGACTTGGAGGGAATTTGGGGTGGGGCAGGAGGCGGAGAGAGGTGTGTGTGTGTGTGTGTGCAGTTCACCTTTTCTTCCTTCTTGTCAGAATAGTTCCATTTAGGAAACAAACTCTCTTTCCCAATTTGCAGATATCTGCAAATAGTATTCTTCCCAGAAGGGAAAAAATAGCTTACTATGATTCATTTGAAGCAAATCTCCTAGGATGTCAAAATGGATTATTTATTGCTATTAGAGGATTGATTTATTTGCAGAAACATGTATTCCTTCTTAGCATGAAATCAGGACTATCCCTTGAAATTGGTTGATTAGACAACTACCTCTTAGGGATATGAGGAACCCTGACAAGTTCCCACTAGCTCTCAAGTAGCTCCCCACATCCCTTGACCCTCAGTTCCTACCTGGTCTGAAATTCCTGCCCATAGCGTCTACTCTCTGTTTAGGAAATACAAATGAACAAATGACTCGCTTAAGATATCTTATAATTTATCTGAGAGACAAGAATGTATTCAACTTCTGTTAGCGTATTTTAGAGCCTTAAATGGTCTCATAAGCTACTGCACCCCTTCAGGCTGCAGAAAGAAGTCCCTGAGACGTGATGTTCAATAGTGAAGAGTCTGGGCAACAGAAATTTGAATTTCAGAGAAAGAAAGGATTGAGTTGGGGTACAGATCAAGGAAAGATTCTTTGAAGAGGGGGACATAAAGGAGTCTCCTTATATAATGAATTTTTATTTGGGTGGAAGGAAAATAGCAGAGCACTAAGTGGGGGACAGGGTGGGAACACTCTGGGAGAGCTGACTTTATCCCGCAGGAAATGGGTTTGCCTCCCCCTTACCCTATATGTCTCCCTGCTCTCCTGTCCTGCTCCACGCAGATCTGGAAAGGACTGGAGAAGCAAAGAAAAGATGGGGGTAGCAGGATAACATACATTAACACTATGGTCTTTGCAATACAGCACGTTTCTATTCTATTAACATGCTGCTCAGTGGGAATGAAGCTTTGCTAGGGAAAGTTTGTTTTAAATTAAAAAAAAGGGAAGTAGAAGTTAATCAGCAAAACAAATCAGGGCTGCCAAAATCACACTGCCCTCTTCTCCCCTCCTCCAAGACCAATCCTGGGTAAAACTGTCCTGTTTTACCCTTTTCCATTTAATTTTGGTGACTAATTGTGATATGTAACAAACTAAAAATAATGGCAACTATTTGCACAATTTCCTTTTCACAGTTTTTTTTTTTTTTCCTGAGAAGTAGGTATCAAATCTTGTGAAGAAAAAAGTATATATAATGATAAAGTTAAGTTTTCCTAAGTTTGATATCACTGCTATTTTGGTTGCTTTGCGATTATGAGGCTGATCCCACCCACCTATTTATTGTAATGTTTCTCTTCTAGAGCCAGAATAGGACAGACTCATATACCATTCTGATCTGGGTGCATTTCTTCAGAAGGTACGCTGTGCTCATGGGGAATCGTGGCTGCCTAGGCTTGGGGCTGATGAGGCCAAGAGGGTCTATGCATGCATTTCAACAAAAAGATTTCTTAGTGAAGTAAATGAAATAAAATGATGGACACCAAAGAACATGAGTATACCCAGATCTCTCCTCACACTCATGCCTGTTGAGTTCGCAATAGAATTTCTGTCCTGAGATTCTACATGAATACCCTTGCTTTAAACTGATTGACTTAGGAGAAGCCCGTGGGGAAATCAGAGGAAGTGAAGCAAGGAAGGTGAAAGGGTTATCAAGACAACACTCTTGCAGAGTGATTATTTTGGAATTCTTTACTCTGCCTTATTTCACAATGGAATGTTTGGGGGTCTTAGGAACACTGTGAGGAAACTAAGCCCCACCTTTGTCCTAAAACTCCTTCCTTGGGCTGCTTCTCAGTTACAGACATCCCAGAGAGTCCCTACTTGTTATAGGAGATGCCTCTTGCTTGTTAACACTTCACAGGGGCACAGGGAATGCACTTATCACCATGTACCCACCCCAGGCCACTCCACGCCTCCTGCGTGGAATTTTCCCTGGCTGTCCACCCCACTCCACTCCTGTGGTAAATAGGACAGCAAGGTCCCACTGCTGGATGTTGCTGCTTGTTGCTCCGGGCTAGTTGGATGGCTTCCGCCAATGACTCCCCAAGCTCCTTGGCTCTTCTTCTGAAATCATCCTGGCCAAATATTACCTACTTTACTGTATGTTACTTATCTAACTCATCGTGGAGGAATCTACCCAAATCTATCCCCCCAAAAAACAAATTTACTTTGTTCTCTTACCCTTTCAGGACAAATTGCTTCCATCTTTGGACTGCAAAAGTGGAGAAGCTGAGAGTATATATTTTAGTCACTGTATTTGTTCTCTAGGGCTGCCATAACAAAGTGCAACAAGTTGGGGGGGGTTATAACAAAAGAAAAACATTGTCTCACCATTCCAGAGGCTAGAAGTCTGAAATCAAGATGTCGGCAGGGCCATGCCCTGGCTAAAGACCCTAGGGAAGAACCCCCTCCTTGCCTTTTCCTAGCTTCTGGTGGATGCCAGAAATCCTTGCATTCCTTGGCTTATGCCAGATCATTCCCACCCCTGCTGTCATTGTCAAGTGGTATTCTTTCTTCTTCGTATGTGTCTTTCTCTCTTTATAAGGACACCAGCCATTGGATGGAGGGTCCACCCGAATCCAGTATGACCTAATCTTAACTTGATGACATCTGCAAAAACCTTATTTTCTAGATAAGGTCATTTTCACAGGTATGGAGGATTAGGACTTCAGAATATCTTTCTGGGGCACAATTCATGCCACAATGACCACTACTGGACACTGGGTCATGCTCGAGCAGGAAGCAGCTCCAAAGAATGTATCATATCCCATGCTCCAAGCACAACCATCGGTCCCCTGACACTGCACTCACCCCCTCCCACATCCATGAAACTGACCCACTCTGCAGGGGTCAAGAAGGTCCACGGTCTAATGTCTCACTGGCAGGACTGGCCCGAATGGTCCAGGCTATTTCTGAGTGAGGCCAGAGTACAGAGGACTAATCACCCCTCACTATCACTCAGGCACTTTGGTCTCCCTGAGAAATCCTGAACTGCTAAAGCAGAACTACTCCCTGGAAAATATCTACATGAACTTTAAACCCACAACTTACTTTTTCCTAGTTACAATGATCAGCCTTATAATAGATGACTTTTTTCTGACATCCTTTCTGTCACACTTTGAGGCCCTTCCTATCCACCCACAAATACTGAGATTGTCTTTCAAGAGGATGAGTTTTTCTAAAGCTTGATGTGTCCCTTGATTGTTGTGATCCTGGAGAGCTACAGAATGCCTTGGAGTTACGTATTCCCACGTAAAAAAGTTGGTAAGATTCACCAGTCTCCACCATGCTTTCCAAATTCCACTGCTGCGTTACTTTTAAAAGGAAAGTTTTGACTTCCTCAATTCTAAATCAGGTTTTGAATGTGCATACTTTTCAAGAAAGGGGATCAGATATCAGGGCACAGATATCAGATAGTAGAATGTATTATTCTCAATCGATAATAATAATCTGAATGATACTTTTAGTCCTCCATTTGCATGCCAATTTGATTGAATATCTAGAAACAGACAGAGACAAGAGGCAGAATGAGAGGGAGAGCCCACTTTCTAAAAGTCAGTGTGTGGTCACTGCATCAGGCTGTGTAAGAACAAGAGAATCTACTGAAAAAAATAAATACCAACGGGCTTAGTTAGGTATGATGGTGCAAAGCCATTTTATAAATATTTTGATAAGTCTATACAAGAGAAAGTGATTTGTGAGGTGGTTATTTTGCATGATGCTACATTCAAAGCCAATTGGAATTCCTCATTTGCATTAAGCATCTGAGCTCTTTGCCATTTGGAGAACTTTTCTATTCTAAGTTCAGCTCCTCCCATATTAGGTGGGCAGCCCTGGAGCTTCTGTACTCGAATCTGTCCTGATGAGACTGTGTACTGAAGCAAGCTGTATGGATAACAGATGAAGGGAGGATTTAAATTAATCACTGGGACTGTTTTGGGGTTTTTTTAAGCCATTAAAAGAGTATGGATACTTGACTATGAGAAAAAGATGTAAAATAGTGAGTGGCATGAGTCTTTTCTTCTGGATTAGGGAAAAAAAAAAAAAAAAAACTATTTAGTGGTTTCCATAGGAAAGATACTCAAAAGCAGATAACATCAATTTTTAAAAATCCTATCAATATACCATTTTATCATTCACAGTGGAATTTGGGTAGAACACTGACCGGCAGCTAGGTCAGGATAAAGCCCTTCCCAGGTTTCACGGTGGCTGACACTTGTTTACCTATTCCAGCAGGGAGGCCAAGGGCCTGGGTGCCCAGCTCCCCCTTTGGACTGGATCTCCTCCAGTCATGAGTTCTGGGGCAGGGTCCCAAGCTGAGCTATCCCCATATTCTAGCTCTGAGACAGCCCAGTGCAAAGTGCCTTGCAGCCTGGGCCTCCTCCCCAAGGCCTGTGGCAGTTCCCATGAAGAATCTCCGAGCGTCATTTCTCTTAGGAACCAAAAAGAAACTTGCTCAAGGACTTCTTATCAGAAATGCTGTGTCATCAGTGTTCTATTATAACTCATTGGATGCATATGTTGCCTTTATTTTTGAAGATGCCTAAGTGCTGAAACATGACTTAGTCGAGCCTCTCAGTGGTCCAGACAGGGTCCCTGTGAATGGGAGAAGGCAGGTTTCACAAAAGAGAAAAGGATGGTTTTACAAAAATTTAACCCACCCTCGAGATGATAAAATAAACACCTGGGGATATTTCTTTCCTGTTTTTCAAGATAAAAATTCATAGTGACTTTTTAAAAAACAAAATTGGAATTACACTGTGTTGATTTGCATCTTGTACATTTTTTATGTCATTGTTTTGAGAATATTTTTCCATATCATTAAGTATTCTTTGAAAATGTAAATTCATTAGCTGCAAAGGGAATTACACGATAAATAAGTAAATTACTACAGACCCCCAATGATAAAATACTAAACGTTTATACCTCTTAATGTTAAAGGAGCAGAAATTCTTCTGCATTGAGTGCTATATTTTTCTCTTCCTTGAAAAAAAAATTACGTAAATTATACTGTATATAAAATGTTATGGTTTTTTTTTTCCTGCAAAATAGATCGTGATAATTCTAAAATTGGGCAGAACCATCTGAATGTGAGTCATTAGACTGAAAAGAGAAAGAGAAAAAACAATAAAGTGCCTTCCCAGAAAACTGAAGATCTGCATTATTCCTTGTAGTTCACAGGCTGGAAACTAGGGATGTGGGTAAAAAGTTAGATTGGATGATTTTCTAGAATTAACTGACCCTGAGTAGTCATGATTCAGAACCTTCAGAACTGCTGTGTCAAGTGGCTGGGTGGGAGGGGTGTTATTCCCAAATCAGTTTAACATAAAGATGAGGCAGACAGAGAAGGCAGTTTCCATTTGTTCTGCTCTTTACTTATTCAGAAAATGGAAATACAGAAAAAAAGCCTGTCTATAGACCCTTAGAGAGGAGTCCTCTAAAAAACTGAAGATTTGTTGGGGTGCATGGGTGGCTCAGTCGGTTAAGCTCTTAATTTCGGCCCAGGTCATGATCTCAAGGTTGTGAGATCAAGCTCCGTGTCGGGCTCCAGGCTCCCTGCTCAACAGGGAGTCTGCTGGAGATTCTCTCTCTTCCTCTCCCTCTGCCCCCTCTGTTCTCTCTTCCTCTCCCTTTGCCCCTCTCTGTTCTCTCTCTCTCTCTCCCTCTGAAATGAATGGATACATCTTTAAAAAAAAAAGGAATGAAGGCTTGTTCAGCTGACGCAGAGAGGGATGGGTAGAAAGTCAATGAAAAATCTAGATTCCCTTTGTTTTTCAAGTATATAGACTTAAAACTTTCTAGCAGCTTTACCCTGAACAAGAGTTTTACTTGTTTAATACCAGTAGAACTTACACTTTACCACATAAGAAAATAAAGGAGAGTGAAATATAAAGAAGCAGTCTCTATGAATTGGACATACAGCCTTCCTATATGAAGATAAACAACTACCAGTCATAGAATTCTTAGGTATATTATTTAACTTTATGTGTATTATTTAATTCTCTTACAACCAGTGGTAACTACGTATCATTCTATTCTACAGTTGAGGAAGGAAAGTTTGGAGGGGGCTGACTTCTTTCGTCCTTTCATTACTCCCTCATGTATTTGGCTCCTAAAGTGTGACCAGCACATTTTGGGCGCTGGAGTTACTGGTAGGAACGGGTCATCATCTCTGCCCCCTCATGGAGCAAATGGGACGCACAGCTGGGATTTCCGTTGTCTGCCTGTCTTCAAAGCACTGAAACCCAATACTACTAGTGTGATTTAATGACAAACCTGTGAGATCTCCCAGGAGACGGGGAAACAACATTGCATCTTAACTTATTTTCTTCCTGATTTGAAAATCACCATAATTAACTTTAGAATTAGGAAATAAAATAATTAGTGCTATTGTGCATCATTTTGTGATGGCTAAGTGAATGCAGGAGGCGTCTGATTAACCAGATTTAGAAATAAGGCCCTGTGGTTTTGCTAGTTCACTAAATATAGTCTTATCAACCTCAACAGAGAAGACAGGAATGCTTGTAAGGTGGCGGCAGTGAAAGAAATTTTCACCAGTATTTACCTAGAACACAAGATCCATCACGATAATCAAAGTTAGATAGAATGGCAGAGACAGAACCTTAGCAAAATATTTTCAAGTGATCCCCAACCACAAATACAGGGTTGTTTTTTGTTTGGGGGGTTGGGTTTTTGTTTGTTTGTTTGTTTGTTTGTTTGGGTTTTTTTGCAATTCAAGGGTCCTTATCAACCCTACAGCCAGGTGAAAACATTTGCCTGACAAATGGTAGGTGACAGATGGTAGAACCAGAGCCTTGAAAGCATGGATTCATGGCCACATTCTTCCCACCACACCACCAAGGAGCCTTCTTGGGGGGAAACAGTCACTGGCATTCTGTTAGCTCTCCAATCTCCACAAGATGGAGAGGATCATAACCGAATCCTATTCTTGGGCTGGTTGGATAGACACACAGGCTCAGAAAGCAAGCACTCTCTCTGTTTCTGGAATAAAAATCTTTTTTTTTTTAACATTTTAATAATGTTCTCAAAAGTTATTCCTCATAGGTTTATTAAAACTCAAATTATTTAGAAGAAATTGACCATGTTTACTTTAAGCATTTTTTTTTTTTTTTTTTTAATATCAGACCCCTAGTCAAGGATTATACCACCAGGATGGGTTTAACCTTAAAAGCCCATCATGTTCCCACAAGAGTTACTCATCAAAGAAAGCATGAAACCTGCCTGGAGCAGAGTCAGGGACAAACATTAACTAGTAATTCAAAACAGTGACTGAGGTGGTTTTATTTGGGTTTAATTATTTCTCCTGAACAAGCTCTTCTTCTTGCTTTATCTTAAAATGTGTAGAAAACCTGGCTTTATCAAAATAAAATAAGCCTAATCACAGGACATCATTTGGAAATCAAATTTTTATTAATGCATAATGGTTTAAGAACCTTGATAAATAAGGCTTGTGTCCCAATAAACACATTTTAAAAGAAGCTTATTTTTTTTAGATTATTTATTTATTTATTTGACAGAGAGAGACACAGCGAGAGAAGGAACACAAGCAGGGGGAGTGGGAGAGGGAGAAGCAGGCTTCCCGCGGAGCAGGGAGCCCCATGCGGGGCTCGATCCCAGGACCCCGGGATCATGACCCGAGCCGAAGGCAGACGCTTAACAACGGAGCCACCCAGTCTCCCCTTAAAAGAAGCTTATTGAAGAGACCCCCCTCAGGCATTTCTTTTTTTCATATAGGTATGATCTGATTAAAAAAAAAAAAAAAGCTTAATTTGGTAATCTGGTAACAAAATTATTAAGTTTTTGCTAATTTCAAAAGAAAATCAAAAGTATTGAAATAAGATGGACTTATCAATAGTGTCCTACACTAGAGTATGATAAAGAGCCAACTACTGAATTTACTAAAATCTTCCTAACTTCTTGTATGTGCATACTATTACGTTGAGAGTAAGTCACTAATACAATATGTTGACTCTAGTACCTATTTAAATTAGCTGCAGTTGTGACCACAGAAGTAGTAGGATCATTCATGCAAACTGTGGACATTCTTTAACAATCTGTCCACTTTCCAGAGGAGAAGAGAATCTGTTTTGATGAAGCTATTTCTATCACATCAGTGTTGATTGGAGGGAGTGACTCATTTAGTAACCATGGAGACAATGCCAAGGAGTATGAAGAGAGGAACGTGTGTGCGTACTTCCAGATGCTGCTGCCTTTGTGAAAGCATCTGTTCGGGGATCTAAACCTGTTAGAAGCCTACTGAATGTCTCTAAAACCAAACTCATTTGGTTTTGCTTTCCCTTCACACATTTGTTGATTCTCTGTGGTAGCCTCAAGCAAATATAAAACAAGGCAACCCAATACTTCACTCACAGGACCCTGTGTTCTTTCCAGAAATGTGTCTCATATTTAAAGATGGGTGTCCAAATGTGCTAAAAACAGACCCTCCTCTCAAACACATTTCTAATACTTCTATTTCTGAAATCCCTGGTCAATGTCCAGGCTCCCATACTATATTTATCTTTATCTGTATATTTATGTCTTTCTATTTTTCTTGCATCTGTTTCCATAATTTTCTAATATATCAACCATATATACTTGTAGGACCAACAGTACAGAAAAGAACATAAGAAAATAAGCACCCAATCTCCTTATTCACTCAAGCTAAGTCTGGTGTGTTAGTGTATGCATATCTCCTTAAATGTAGTTTCCAAAACTATCAATTCAGCTTAAGTAGTTCCTATCAAGTAACCTTTGTTAGATTAAGTATCTTTGAGGATAGTTCTTTAAAAAAAAATGACCATGAGGGGTGCCTGGGTGGCTCTTAATTGTCTACCTTTGTCTCAGGTCATGATCCCAGGGTCCTGGGTTGGAGCCCCGCATCAGGCTCCCTGCTCAGCAGGAGTCTGCTTCTCCCTCTCCCTCTGCTGCTCCCCCTGCTTGTGGTCTCTCTTTCTCTCTGTCAAATAAATAAATAAAATATTTTTTAAAAAATAAGGATGAAGGGATGCCTGGATGGCTCAGTCAGTTAAGTGTCTGCCTTCGGCTCAGGTCATGATCGCAGGGTCCTGGGATTGAGTCCCACATCAGGCTCCCTGCTCAGCAGGGAGTCTGCTTCTCCCTCTGCCTGCCAATTTCCCTGCTTGTGCTCACTTGCTCTCTCTCTCTCCCTCTCTGGCAAATAAATAAATAAAATCTTTAAAAAATTATAAAAAGAATAAAAATTAAAAATGAGGATGAAAATTTTGGGTATTTTTCTATTTAAAGTTAAATTCTACTAATATGCTGCCTTGAAAATTCAGCAAGGATTTCCTGAAAGCCTACTATTTTTAAGTCACAATGAAGAATACAAAAGTAAATAAGTATGGTCCCTATCCTCAAAAAAAAAAAAAAAAACATAAACACAAATAACAAAGTAAGACAAGATGAAGTGGCTCAGATGAAGAAATACATTTAAATGAGAGTATGAGCAATTTATGTTGTTTATATAGGGGGCTACTTTGAGATGAGCCTCTAAGAAATGGGTGTGATTTTAAGAGTAATTAGGAGTAATCCCAATGGAAGAAACCTATCACAAAAAAATGTGACTCAAAATCATATCTGCCATGCCATACCAGTCATGCACACTTGGAAAGCAGGGACTTGTTTTTATTATCTTGGCACCCCAAGACCCAAAACAATGTCTGACACATGGCCAGCCCCCAGTTAAAATGTGCTCATGAAAGTCAAATGAAGGCTAAAACATAAAATGCACATAAAGAGGAGATGCAAAAAGTCCAGTTTTACTAAAGAACAGAATATAAGAAGGGAAATAGAGTATAATGTCCTGAAAATTAGGTTGGGAACATATTGTGCTGGGCTTGACTTGGAATTTATTAATAGATAATGTGAAGTCACTGTTCCTTTTCAAAAGATTGACTTGCAACAATTGCACCATGCGATCGAGAGAGAGAAGGAGAGATTGGGGGGAGAACAAGAGACAGAAAAACCAATGGAAGGATTATTACGATAACTTATTTGATAAAATGAAACTGACAGAAATGACGAGCCAGAAATTAATAGCAATGGCTACACATACTATATGAACAATAGCAAAACTCATAATAAAATCCACAAGACCTAATATTTAGTGATCAATGCTATAGCCAAGCACAAAGTTAGAATTTTGATTAATTACCTCTTGGGATTCCCACAGAATTGTAATACACAGTTTCCCTTGGTGAAGAAATTGAGACTTGGAGAGATTAAGCAACTTCCTCAGGGTAGTGCTGCTAGAGCTATATAGGATGCTGTATTTTGTTTGATCCTTTGGAATAGAGTTCTACGTGATAGGTGCCAGAAACCAACTTTTAGAAGCTGTGTCATAGGCAACTTCTCCTCTGAATACAGAATATGATTAGCTAGAATATCCAGCATCAGTGGTAATAATTCCAAACTAGAATCTCTGCAGCGTGGTGCATTTTGTGGGGTATTTCCCACCCTTTTGTAACTATTGGATTATAGCAGGCTCTAATAGTTTGTAACTGTTGACCCACAGAAGGCTGAAGTTCATTGTAAATATTAATAGGAGAAATGCTTGAAAATAGAATTCTAAATCTTTTTATGGAACCAGTCAGAGATTTACTGTAATTGCTTTTTTAAGAAAAAAGCTCTCCATTAAAATATAAACTGGCAACACCATCTTATATATGATTCATTTTTAAAAAAACACATTGAGCACATAAGATGTACGAGGTGCTGAACTGGATACAATGAGAAACATTAGAGAAATTAGCCTTAATCTCCCAGATATTATATTGAGAGAAACAGACGGACATGAAGGAAAAGTATTCCAGTATCAGTCAAAGAAAATGTTCTGGGAATACAGTCAGTACACTGGACATATGAACAAGCTGGCTTGTGAGTCTCTCTCCATGTTTCAGGCCATGAGAAATACATGCATGATTTCAGATGCTATTTTTGACTGGGGAAAATAAATTGTAGGTTACGGGGTTCAAACAGACTAAAAGCATTTTTAAAAACACATAAAGAAAGAGTAATTAATTCAGGGGTTGAGAAGCCTTGAAGAATGGGTGGAATTTGGGGAAATAACAGGTTAAGGAAATTCTATATCCAGATTGGAAAAACAGCATGGATATCATGGTGGATTCAGCAAGAGCAGAGAGACATGGCTGAAGGGAGGGATGTGGTGAAAAAAATGAGACCGAAAAAGGAAAATAGGGTCAGATCAGGGGATGGCCTTGAGGTCATTCTAGACCATCAGAAGTTGGCCTCTCCAGGGGTACCTGGCTGGCTCAGTCGGTTAAGTGTCCAACTCTTGATTTCGGCTCAGGTCATAATCTCAGGGTCGTGGGATCCAGCCCCACATCAGTGTGGAATTTGCTTGGGATTTTCTCTCTCTCTGTGCCTCTGCCTCTCCCCCTGCTTGCACTCGTGCTCTCCTTCTCAAGATAAATAAATAGAATCTTAAAAAAATAAAAAAGAAGTTGGCTTCTCCAATGATGAAGAGCCCCCGTAAGTTTTGAAAGAAGGGAGTGAGGTAATCAGGGTAGGTTTTAGGAAGAGCCCTCTGACAATAGTACAAATGGAATGGTGGTGAAGAGAGGTAGGAAAGTTCAGTGAGGTTCACCTACTTGAGCTCTTAAAGATCAACTATACATCTGATCATTAGATAGCACATCAGGACTCTATCACAGAGATCAATTCTGCAAGTATCACAGCACTCCAGAAAATAATTGTTGTTGAAGGATAACTAGCTCCTTCTGGTAGCTATGAAAACCATTAACTAGCTGCTCATTTTTTTTTTTGTATTTCTGTGCATGAAAATATCCCAAGTATTCAATAAAAACACACAAAAGTTGTCCCAGCACTGCTTAAGATCTAAATTTATGCTGCCTTTTTTTTTTTCCCAAAATACCCAAGCATCCTCAAAGAAAGCCAAAGCAGCTATATGTAAGTTAAAGAACCCAAGATCTTTTTAATACTAGGCTTCTTGGATTGTTAATTCTACTTGGAAGCTGAAACAATGAAAAGCTAACTTACACCCTCAGAACTGCTTCCTGTTGTCCAGTTGGAAAGGAATTGGCATGTAGAATAGAGGAGCAAAGTTACTCGGAGTCTCAGGTGTTAACAAGCATGCTAAAAACCATGAAAACTGTCACTTCTTAGGCGCCTGCACTTTGTATCCAAGGCATAAGAAGAGAAGTGTGAAGTAAGTAAAAGGGGTTATAAATATGTCGCTGCAGCATTGCTGGAGTATAGATGAATATACGACAGCCGCTCTCTCCTCATTCCTTATGAACCCAGGACCTTGACATTTACTGAAGCTAAGTCAGCGTCCTGCTCTGTGGCTGTGAACACCACCAGTTCCTCAAAGACCCTACAGAGATAACTGAACCAGAAAGACCCATGCTTAAAAAAGAAGCACTACATAATTGCAAAAGACACATTGCCCCTGTGGAGCCCCCAATTCTCTACGCCTTAACAAATACTGGAAATTATTCTAAGGAAATGAATAGAATAAGGCTCAGAATAGTGCCTGAAGCAGATCAGTGTCTCTGCTTTTTATGGGTATCGAGCATACTTTGTACTGGCGTGTTGGGTCTTTTTTTTTTTTCTCCTAGATTCCCTTAAAACCTCACAGTTATTTTCTCATGATCCTCATAGAAATAAATCACTCTGTTAACATATGTTGCTTCGGTTTAAGCTCATTAAAACATACCCCATTCCATGTGATCCATAATTCAAACTAAGTTGGTACTTATTCTCCAAAAACATAAGACTGTTTTCAAAGTTCTTAGAGGAGATGGATCAAAAGAGTCTTTTTCTGCTTTCAGTGAAGTTGCTGCTATGCTACAGAAAAAGGTACCTGTGTTATTTCAGGTGCTTGCCTTTAGGACCAAAATTGTGCCCAACATACAATATGCCTTTAAGTGGCTCTGGGATTGATTAATTTCTCAGATGTTTTCCTTCTTCCCCCTGTGATGATGTGAATTCAGCTCTGGCCCACTTCAGCTATTAGGCAAATTAAATTATACTAAATCTTAGAAAACTCGTTATTTTCCTGCACTTTGGGTACCCATTTTGGGTAGAGTTTTAGGTAACATTAAAGGACTGCTAATAAAAGCTCAGGTACTTCTAGTTGATAGACACTGAATATCAATAGTATTATCAAGGCTTCAGCCTTCAGGTAAAGGAAAAAAAGAGATAGTTTTTAGGGCCAACATAGGGATGAAGGAAAAGGACCCTTACTGTTTCTTCAAGTGCTACTCTTACAAAATTTTTTCAAAATTCTGACCCAGAATAACTATTGATCCAGCCCTGACTATGTTCTATGAATCAGATGCCAGAAAAGATTCACGGTAGATGACCGTTCTGTAAAGCCTGAAGTGATAATCAGGATTTTCACACCTCAAAAATACCCAAAAAGGTGACATAGCTGCTTCGAGTTAAATTCCATTAGACTAAATTGCAGAAACAGTTTTACAAATAATGCCACTTTGTAATTATTTGCCCATGTGGGTGATAATAATAATAAATAATAATAATAATAATAATAATAAATGCAATTGCTCATAGCTGATTAAGATTGAAGAATCATTTTGAGATCCTAAGAATTAGGAACTCTCCTGTCTTATCAGAGTTCCATGGATGTTTTTCTTTTCTTTTTTTTTTTTAGAAAAACCAAAACCAGAAAGTAACATACATCCCTGACACCATTCTCTAGATAAGTAGACAAAGCTTGTACATTTCATCAACCTGTTTCATCACCCTGTCTGCCCTCCCCCCACTGACATTTATTTTTTTTGTGGGTTATTCTGAAGTGTGATTAGTTCTAACATCTCTTACTGAACTCATGACCCTTTAACAGGTATCAATGGTGTCCATTTTTATAATGACTTGGGGTTTAAATTATTGTTTTGGCTAAAATCTAAAGAACTTCTCATTTTCCTTCCTTACAACATTTTGCTACACATTGAAAAGGTTGTTTTGGAGGAAAATTATAATCTCACATAATAGTTTCCTCTAAATTATTTGAAAGTTGAGCAACACAGGGCCTAATTATAAGGAACCAAAGTCTATAATTTCCAAGAGGAAGACCTCAGTTGTCTGGAGCAGGGCCCTTCCTCAAGTGATGGATTCAGTCTCCTAAAAGGGGTCTTGTTTTCCCTCTTCTCCACTGCATTTTTAAACAAAAGCCATTTTGCTCTTGCAGACAGATCTGGTATTTTCTTATTCTACTTTACAATAAAATATTTGGATCCTTTGAAACTGCGGTCTAGGGTTCATCCTCTGGTTACACCAAAAAAAGTTCTTTCTCCATAGTGTTTGCCTCCCGACCTCATTTGCGTTTTGCATCTGGAGCAAAATTGCAGTCAAATGTGAGAAAACAGAGTTTTGTCTTTCACCGGCTGCTCCAGAGTTTGCTTACACAGGCTTCCAAAGACCTCACTGCTACCTGTTCTGTATTCTTCCAGAAAGTCAGGCAAAAATTCCATCACTGAAGTAATCTTGTCTATAAATAGATGACAGATCAAAAGTTGCTTTCACACTTAAAGAGCAGGAGAATTAGGAAGTTAGTTTTTATTGCAATTCATTTTTTGTTCACGGTGTATTCTGTCCTAGATTGTCTCCTATTTAGCCTGACTGATCCCATGAGGTAAACAAACCAGGACCTTTAGTGTCATTCCCATTTCAGAGGGGAGAAAACGAAGTCCCAAATCCTGGTAGACAAAGTGACATGCCTACAGTCACATGGATAAGTAGATGTTGGAGCCTTGGCTAAAGTCTTAAGCATTTTTTTTCCAGCTTTACTGAGGTATAACTGACAAATACAAGATATTTAAAGCACATAATGTGACGATTTGATGTCTACATTGTGAAAGGGTTCCCCCATGGAGTTTTTTTAACACATCCATCACCTCACATGTTTACCCATCCCCCCCTTTTTTTGGTGATACCATTTAAATTCAGCATCTAAGCCTTTAAAGCCCTTTAAAGCCTGATTCCACCTTTCTCATCCCACAACGCCTCAGCCCAAGGGACAGATTTCTCAATATCTCCACTGTGAAAAAATAGTAATTCATTCTTTGAGATGATACTGTAAATATCTTTCAACAATTCAAGTAAATGCATTTTCTAGGTCTCAAAATCAAAGGATAATAAACAAAATGTCTTGTGGCACCCAGGACAGTTTTCACATAAAGTGGATGAGCAAGGAACACCTGGGACCCAGGCCCACTCTCTTAGATATGGGGAAGCTTTTGCCTTTTTTGGCCGAGATAGGCTTCCGCAAATTTTTTAGATGTCTATGAACCCTAACGTCCCTATTTCTGCATTGTAAAGGCAAAATGCATTATATGCACAATGCATTATATATGAGGTAAAATACAGCTTGATTCATCGACTGGCTGTAGTGATCCTCTCACTCGTAAAGAAGTTTACGCTGAATGTGAATAATCAGAATCTACTGTTATCAACTCAGGAAAAATGAGGAATTTAAGGCATTTTTTGCAATTTATTTTCTAAGCCTCAGAATAAATAATCTCGTTTCCTATAATACATTCCATGAATATTTTGTCTGTTATGGTTTTGGGCTCTCTTAACAGTCAGCTGATTTTTACTGATCAATAAGGGGATAAATATTGGGCTTTATGTGCTTTGTATTTAAAGGCTTTACAGATTTACAAATTCCATCTTATTAAATAGATCATGTTACTATTTGTTGGGCCTCCGGGCTGTTTCTTGAGGTTCTGAATCATTTAAAATTCCACTGAAATTTCTCTTTAAATGTATTGTTATCATTAATAAGTTCTGTCTGGAAACTTAGAAATTAAATTTTATATTTAAATTAGGCAACTGTTTTCAAATTGTTCATTTTGGGAATTCAATTAAATGCATGGTAAAATTAAAAATTAATACAGCTCTGTGCATGTCTTTTGAGTATTTCTCTAACAAAGGCTCGCTAAGGACTGTTTAAATGTGTAAAACACTGCATTTAGTCTTTGGGATAGAAAACCATGGAACATGGAAGTTATGTCTTGTCCTTGTCAAGGAATTTATAGTCCAGTGGAGATGATGAGGCATTCAAGGAAGGAAAAAAGAAAGGGAGGGAGGGAGGGAAGAACAGAAGGAGACACAGAGGGAGGAAATAAGATCTTCAAAAACGGCACAGGGGTTAGAGTGCCACCAAGAATACATTTACTACAAGTAACATGTCAACATTTCAACATGTGACAGTTAGAAGGAAAATAAAATTTACTAAAAAATTGCAGACTTTCTCCTTGTAACTCTGCATAAATATAAATTATATTATATATATAATATATGCTAATATATAATATTATTTTTATAATGTGCTGGATTCCAAATGTCACAGTCCATTCCCTGGGATACAAGCTCAGTACTATCACAGAGATCCAAAAACAATAGAGGCTTAAACAAGAGAGATATATATTGCCGATTCCTGGAAAAGTGCAAATTGGTGATGTAAGACGAGGAGCTCCATAATTATCAGAGACCTGGGCTCCTTCCTCCACATTCAACAACACATGGCTTCCCTTTTATGGTCAAGATGGCTGTTCCAGATCCTAACACCAGGTCTGCTTTCCAGGCCACAGAGCGGAGGAAGAGGGAAAGCAGAAGGAATGTCCTTTCCCTTTAAGGCTACAGTTCCTCAGAAAGTACACACATCATTTCCTCTCACACTCATCAACCAAAATTTGGTCACAAAGCTAGGGAAACAGAAATGTAGTCTTTGGCTACTGCCATGTTGCCCAGCTAAAGCTTCTATTATAAGAAGGAAAGATTGGGTAGGAGAGGACAACTATCTCTGCCACGTGCAGTAACCAGGCTATAAGCAGAACTCAGTTGTTATGGATAAGAAAAGAGGGTTTGGGGTTTTGTTTTGTTTTTTTTATATCACGTATTACTAGGGCTTTCATTTTCAAAACAGATTAGAAATGCATCTTGGATGATTTCACAATCAAAGGAGGATTTCTCACCTTGTCAAGTGCTACTCATTTGCAGCTGAAAGCTAACACCTTATGCTAAGCTAGTCAGAGCCAGATATAATTAATTAGATTAAGCTTGCCACTAAAATATCAAGACAAATGGCTTGAAACATGGCACTTTCTCCCTTTGCCTTGCCCCCCCCCCTTTCTGGTTTATTTACAATAAAAAAGTAGGTTGCAGGATGGAGTTGCAGAACTTGATCCTTATAACTGTTACTCTATATATCACATAACTGATAACCGAATGCTGGACAGAAAAACGTATCTGAATTGTGTTAGCATAAACTGCCCTAGCCTGAATCACATTTAATAATTGATTACAGTGTACAGTTCATGCTGGTTTGGGAGTCTCTATAAAAATAATACTGGCAAGTCTGTTTACATCATTCTCCTAGGAACCTTCTAGATTTAGTATCAGAGCTGAGACTCGCACCTGCTGCCTCTCCAAACCAGAAAGACTGAATTTTCCTTTTTTTATTTTTCTGGGTAACTTCTCTCTAAGAAAGTGATTTGCCAGAGTAGTTTTTTAAATGCACCATTTAAACAACTCCATTACGTACTTTACTTTATACAATAGGTAACAGAGAAGCTGTTTTATTGAAAACCAGGTTCTGTTTTAGAGACATTGGGCTGCTACTTAATGGGATCTGATAATCCATTTATGGAGCGCGTTACTCGTTTGTAGAGCAAAAATAGATCATCCAACTATTTCTGATCTATAACTCTGGGTTTCCACACGACAGATTTGCCTAGAGCTAACCTGCAAAGGAAAATATTGCACACAACTGCTCTTGTAAAGATAGATCATAAAATCACAAAAATGTGGAGATCAAACAAACAATGTCCAACTACCTCATTTGCAAATGAGGAAATGGAATTCCACGAAGGCAGAAAGATTCCTGAGGACTCCCACCCAGTTAGCGACCAGAACCTGGAACTTCCAAATCCCAGAGAAGTGCACTTTCTCTTGCTCGACACCCAGGTAAACATGACTTTTAAGTGCCATAAACATAGATGTCCTTGTGCACAGGAGCTGCTAAATACGTGGCCCACCTTAGGTAGTCTGAAGCACATATACACCAAATTATTAAGAATAGGGTGGTAATCCACAACCAACAAGACAGGAGATTTAAGAAAACCTCAGCTTTCTCTTTGCTTCCTTGAAATTCCTGCCTTTGTTCATCAACTCTATTTGTCTGAACTTGTGGCTTCCCAACTTTTTCAAGTTTCATATACCTGATCCTCAAGCTCTTGGGGGGTGTTGAGCTGTGTTCAGGATGCAATAAAATAATGCTAATAATCATAGTGAATATCATAACTTATATGCCTTAATCAATTTTTTGTAGCAGGTACTTTTCTAAGAATATTACTTTCTAAGTGTATTACATATATTATTTCATTATAATTATGTAGATTAATTCCTCACATTGATCCTATCAAGCATGTACTATTATTTTTCCCATTTTATAGTTATGGAAACTGAGGCACAGAGAATGTAAGTAATTCAACCCACTTCACACAGCTAGTAAGCAGTAGTTAGTACTTCTAATCACTATATTGGCTATCATAGAAAAAGAAGTACATATCACATAACCGTATGTCCAGGAATTACTATGGCATAATGAAATGAGCCATGTTGTTGGGGCCAGACGAGTTACGATCTTTTCTTTTTTTATTTTACCTCTCTCCAGAGGGCTGAGTTAATTATACTCCTCAGTTTCTGGCCTGTTATCTCTCTTGACCCATACCAGGCTCCTACAAATATGTGTAAGCACTTTTAAAGCATAAGCCATCCACCATACCTATGCATAATACTATTTTTTAAGAAATTACTAAACAATTATGATTCAGTTTGATTAAACAAATATGCATTAAACATTGGTCACACGCCGACTACAATTGGAGAAATACGGGTCTTGCTCAGAGAACAATTCTTGTACTTCTACTACATAGATCTTTACAGCTCCCTTAATCTCCCTTCATGCAAAACAATCTGGGTTTCAATGCTTCCCTGCAGGTAGCTGGAAAAAATTATTCTTATGCAATCACTGCCTTTAAAAAAAAAAAAAAAAACAACTTTTGGCATTTTACAGTGGGGTGGTTATGCCCTATAATCAAAGGCAAACATAAACCGGTCATCTCCTAGCAACTCACCGAAGATTACTCTCAGGGAATAATTTGTGTGGCTGAGTCTGAGTGCAGATAACTTTGAACTCTGAAGCCAGAAGAAGGCCTGCACTGGCCATTAACTCTTTTTAGTATCCTGCAAATACAGTGAACCTGTTTTTGATGGTGTTGCAGGAAGAACGAACACTAAAATATTCCGAGCATGGGCAGTTTGATGTGAAAGGAACTGAAGAGTTTTAAAAATCTTTTTTGTTATTGCTAAAAAATCTAATTGCAATTAAATGTCACTAGTAATCAAGATCATTCTGCTGCTCTGCAGTTTCCCTTTGCTCAAGCCTGCTCTTCAACTCTCTCTTACAAAGGGACATCTGTCGCCAAGGGTTGGACTGCATCATGGCATCCTTACCTTCCCTGATATCTTCTCCCAGTGGGCTTTTTTCTGCCCCCACAGTCTGCTGTGCTGGTGAGACCAATCAATCAAAGCCAGCTCCTAGTCAGTGTCAGGAAGCCGCTGTTCTTGGAGCCTTAATGTACAAAATAAAGGTGCAATCAACACAGATTTTACTCAGCCATCTGTGCATTAAAGAAACAAATGTGACTCCAGGAGGATTTATTTCTTGTCTTCAAACCAAGATTTAGTACACTTCGGATATAATTAGTTTATAAAAAGAGAAGACCTGAGTAGAGAATTCATCTGAACAAATAACCGAGGCAAGAAAGGGACCCATTATCTGAAGTGATCCAGCCACTAGTCACAAGTGTCAACACCAAAGAAACATTGACTTTTTAATAGCAGGAGTAGTAACATTTTTAGCATTATGTGCCAGAGCTACTTCTAAGTGCTTTATGCATATTAATCATTGGAGCCTTCAAAAACTCTAGGAGGTTGGCACCATTGTTATCCCTATTTATAGAGGAAGAAACTTTAAGGTTCAGAGAGAGGATAAGTAAGTTGCCTGAAGTTATCCATGTGGATATGGTAAAATGGGCTTTTAACCCAGTTGGCTTGGCCACAGAGTCTACGCTCTTGATCACCACACTAGCCCGCCCCTGCAGTAGACATGATCATGTAGTAATCCCATCTCTCTGTCAGGAAACAAGGCAGAAGGTGATGCTACAGTTCTTGAAAGGAGCTCATAATTTGGATCATAAACATTAGTTCTGAAATACATTTTCTATGAAATCCGATGATAGAGAAAGTTTTTCTGTTTCTGTTTATTAGGAAGAGGAAGAAGACTGCTTTCTTTAAGGTCTCTTGCTTGTGATTGGCATATGGAAAAGTAGCCTCAAAAAAAAAAAAAAAAGAAAGAAAGAAAGAAAAGAAAAGTATCCTCACTTTGAGCAGACTGAAAAAATGTAATAGACTTTGGGTTTGCTCAGTGTTCTTCAGTACTTGCATTAGAGGACACTGGACAGTGAACATGATTAGTAGTCTTTAAAAAAAATATTCTGTTACATATCCCAGAAACATTTACTGAGCAGTTAGTATTTGTTATATATCTATTAAGCACTTAAGTAATTTTCATTTATCACTTAAGGATCTTGGTCCTTCATCCATTCGTAGCCAAGAGAGGGAAACATGAATGAAGCTGTCACTCATGCATCCTTCCAGAAGATTTTGATTCTACATTTTCAGTCTTTTGCATTTTAAATTGTGGAGCCCCAGAAATTTTCTACTCATTAGTTTTTTTTTTTAAGATTTTATTTATTTATTTGAGATCGAGAGGGCACGTGAGAGAAAACACGAGCGGGATCGGGGAAGGGGGGTGCAGAGGGAGAACGAGACTCCCTGCTCAGCAGGGAGCCCGACATGGGGTTTAATCTCAGGACCTCGAGATCTGACCTGAGCTGAAGGCAGACACTTCACCCACTGAGCCACCCAGGTGCCCCCATAAAATAGTTTTTAAACTACTTTTATGAAAAAAATTTTTTTGAAGTTCAATGGAGTGTCTTTTAATCCTGGTAAGTTAGGGCTTAGAAAAAAAGTAGTTGATGTTACCAATGCTTTGTATGATTTTAAAGTCAGCCCCCTTTTAAGCCTTCATTATTTTGGGTTTAATTTAAACCTTTCCTTCTTTAACCTGAAAAGTTATGTTATTTTGTTTTACATCTGTCCCTTTGACCTTGTTATACGCCTTTTCGCAACTTTGTTATCTCTTTCTTGGAATGCAGAAGTATTTCTTGGAAAGAAAAGCTAGGTGATGCTAGAGACAATTAATATTAAAACAGAATAAATCTTGTTAAATCATCTGCTTTTTACCTATTGCCTAGAATAATCCTATTTTATGCCTGTGAAGTCAGCATAAATATTAATGACACCCCCTTTTAATATTGCTCTATCAGTTTATATAAATTATGTAGGCATGCTTTCCAAAAGCAGTATAAAGCTAATGGTTAAGCAAAATAAGTTTTTTATTTGCAAAAAATTCACGTATATATACAGAAAATTTTGATATTTCCTAAAACCCATGATGAAAAAATGCCATTGTAAAGTAGATTATTTTTTTTAAAGGATGATTTACAAGGCTTTAATTTGTGGTCCAAAACCACAATTCCTTATCTCTTTATGGAGTCATGTGTTCTGAAAAAGGACAAAAGTAAAAGTTTAAAATGATTTGAGATACAGAGATAGCAAGATGGTATTACAGTCATTTCCCCCCACCCCTTATCCTCAGGGGATACATTCCCAGACCTCCAATGGATGCCTGAAACCGCGGATAGTACAAACCTCATATATTCTGTTTTTTCCCATATGTGCATATCTACGATAAAGTTTAATTTCTAAGTGAGGCACAGAAAGAAATTAACAACAATAGTAAAATAGAACAATTCTAACAATATATTGTAATAAAAGTTATGTGAACGTGGTCTCTCTCTCTCTCTCAAAATAACTTATTGTACTGTACTCACACTCCTTCTCGCGCTGAGGTGAGATAATAAAATGCCAACCGGACGACGGGAAGAGAGGCGAATGACGCAGGCATGTGACATAACATTAGGTGACTACTGACCTTCTGACATTACGTCACCAGGAGGAGCATCTGCCTTCAGAATGTGATTGACCCTGTAACTGAAATGGCAGAAAGCAAAACACAGATAATGGGGCGGGGGGGGGGGGGGGGGTAGGGAGCGCAATGGTACTTACTGCTGTTGTAAAACATATTTCTGTGCAAATTTTAGGTTCCAACTTCTCGGTACTGATGAGGTAGAAAAGAGCTGACAGCAAATTTAAATAAAGACAGATAAACATTAAGTTTGTGCAATCTGCCATTATTCTACACAATGCCAGCTCAGTGTATTTGTGAAATAAAAGTATAGACCAAGAATAGAGTCAGAGGGCTAGCTGGGGGACCGGTGGTATGCTTCGAGGTTCACTGTAAGACATTGCTCAGAAATATCCTATTCTCCAGCCTCCTGGCTCCTTCAATTATTTGGGATATCCTTTTGGAAAGAAATTGAAGATGAATCATTAAAATGCACATGTGTTATTTGTATAAGGCAGTATCTCATTATCTTTTATTTTTTTATTATGTTATGTTAATCACCATACATTACATCATTAGTTTTTGATGTAGTGTTCCATGATTCATTGTTTGCATATAACACCCATTGCTCCATTCAATACGTGCCCTCTTTAATACCCATCACCAGGCTAACCCATCCCCCCACCCCCCTCCCCTCTAGAACCCTCAGTTTGTTTCTCATAGTCCATAGACTCTCACAGTTCATCTCCCCCTCCGATTTCCTCCCCTTCATTTTTCCCTTCCTACTATCTTCTTTTTTTTTTTAACGTATAATGTATTATTTGTTTCAGAGGTACAGGTTTGTGATTCAACAGTCTTACACAATTCACAGCGCTCACCATAACACATACCCTCCCCAATGTCTATCACCCAGCCACCCCATCCCTCCCACCCCCACCACTCCAGCAACCCTCAGTTTGTTTCCTGAGATTAAGAATTCTTCATATCAGTGAGATCATATGATACATATGAATCTTTCTCTGATTGACTTATTTCGCTCAGCATAATACCCTCTAGCTCCATCCACGTCGTTGCAAATGGCAAGATTTTGGGGGGTTTTTTATGGTTGCATAATATTCCATTGTATATATACCACATCGTCTTTATCCATTCATCTGTTGATGGACATCTTGGCTCTCTCCATAGTTTGGCTATTGTGGACATTGCTGCTATGAACATTGGGGTACACATACCCCTTCAGATCACTACATTTATAATCTTAACAAAACTAGAGGAAATTAAATGTAAGTTTGGAAATCAGCCCTATATACAACTAAGTAAGGAAAATTGTTACCACCAAGTAATTTTTTCATTATACCTAGAATAGACAGTAGTCTTCTATCACATTTATGAAATTGAAAATTAAGATCCTAAGGAGTGGTGGTGATCCCAAATTTCACTGAATTATGTCAACATTGTTGGGATTAATGCCCATGATCAGAGTTCAAAGTTTGATCACGATGTTTGTCTAGTTTCCCATGACAATACAGCAAAGACAAATAATGGTGTTCAGGATGAACATATGGCAATATCAATTTATGCAATGCTGAAATATAATGGCAGTGGAATGATTAGCAAATAACTAGTTCTCCAACAGTTATAGTTCTATAACTATCAAATAGTTATCAAAGAACTATATGATTCTAGTTTCTATTGATCAAATTATAAAGCACTGACTTGTTCTACTTTTTGATTTTCTCTTGTACCCTTGTCCACCACAGCCATATTTCCCATAGCTGCCTAATGGCTAAAGCTAATAAAGCTGCCTAAGTGGTAAAGTTGGTAAAGTTGACTACCTCTTTGCATTTCCTAAGGAAAAAAAATATATATATATTGACCTCACTAATGTGTCATACTCATCCCTTCCCCTAACTACCCTGTGTGAGCCACAGGATGCCATCACGCAGGTGGAAACTCCGTAGACTCCACCCCATGACTGAATTTCCTGACTGTGAATCACATTCTCCCCATAATGGTCCTGGTCTTCCGAGCTTACATTCTTATGGTGGGAAAGAGATAATAAACAAACATGTAAGATGAGAGATGATGAGAAGTGCTCTGAAGAAAAAAGCTTTTAAAGGGTAAAGGAAATACGGAGGAGAGCATTTTATATGGGGTGCTTAGGACAGGTCTCTCTGATAAGGTGGCATTTGAGCACAGACCTGAAGAACTAGAGGAGAGAGCTGGGGATTCATAGAGGAAAGGTTCCAGGCAGTGGCGAAGATTCTGGGATCATTGTGGGCTTGGCGTGTCCCAGGAGCAGTGAGATGGTCAGCAAGCCTGGAGTTAAGGGAGCATGGAGTGAGAGTGGTAGCCATGAAACCAGGGATATGATGAGAGCCCAGGACATGGAGGACCCTGCAGGCCATAGTACAGATGCGAGATGGGAAGCCATGGAAGGGCTTTGAACAGGAAAATGAGTGATCGCTCTCTGATTTTGGAGACTTCATTCTAAGTACTTAGATAATAGTAGAAAGTAAGTGATCTAAGTGGAAGAAAGGAGAACAATCATAAGGCTACCAGAATAGTTCAGACTTAGATACAGGTATCAGGTGGTAGTGGAGAAGACGATGAGAAGGATTTGGATTCTAGATATATTTTGAAGGCAGAGATGGTAGGATTTGCTCATAAATATAAGAGAAATAGGAGCCATATCATGTCACTGTTTTTGGTCTGGGCAACAGAAATGGTGATGCTGTTTGCAGAGACGTGAAATGCTACAGGAGGAGAGGGTAGGTGGGGCTGAATGGGAGGTCAGGTCGATGTGCCTGGTGGACATCCAAGTGGACACTGTGGATGGGCAGTTCACATTCCAAGTCTGGCGCTTGGAGGACAGGTCAGGATTTGAGAGATAAATTTAGGAATCTTCAAATAGTTCTGATTTAGGTTACATAG
Source organism: Phoca vitulina (assembly GCF_004348235.1). Classification (NCBI taxonomy): domain Eukaryota; kingdom Metazoa; phylum Chordata; class Mammalia; order Carnivora; family Phocidae; genus Phoca; species Phoca vitulina. The sequence goes on from NW_022589718.1 coordinate 24,544,597, forward strand.
CCCCTCTTTCAAACACATTCATATTTTACTCTGTGACTGCCTCAAGTATGGTTGCCTAAACCCCACATAAGTTTGGGAATTTTGCTTGGGAGGAGTATAGATCCAATTGTGCTGAAACAAAAACAAAGCAAAAAGATGATGGAATGGGTGACAGGACATGGGAGACATGCTTCCCCTGCTCTGCAATTTTTGTAGGTTCTTTGACCCTTAGAACTCACTTGGATGATGCTGTACAATAAGAGCCCACGTGAATGGAAACATTGATGAGACCTATACATTTCTACAAATCTCTCCAGTTAAACTGAAGAAACTAAATATCTGTACTAAAAAGTTGTCTAGATCGGTTACGCAATTCTATCTTAATTGTAGAAGGCATTAAGTCGGTTTTAAAATAATTCCAAACATCTAATTTGTAGGACCCTTATTATGTTTTGGACATATTTATGTGCAATTTGCTAATAGAGCTGTGACTCAGTTTTGTGTCTCTCAAGGCCTGTCACTGTTCACCTCTCTACGCCCCCAGGCAGGGGCAGCCCATCCCCTGGCCTCGCAGCGGACTGGCCAATGCTCTCTTCTGCCAAGAGCAGCCACAGTTCCTTAACTGGTAAGACAGGGGGCTAAGTAGAGCCGCTGTATATCTCACACAGAGCACAAAGACAAAAACAAAAAACAATTCAGTGTGGGAAACCCACCACCATCATACAAATATAGGCATCATGCCATAGTGCGGGAAAGAACTTAAGTGGCAAATACAGGGAAAGCACATTCGATCCATCTTAAAAGTTTAGGGTACATACACCTCTAGAATAAAATGTAAGGCTTCAGACATATTCAGTCGGGAAGAGAAAAATTCCCTCATGCTTATTGAACAAAAAAAAAAAATGACGTAAATAATGAGTTTGAACACTTAATACCTTTTGGCCACTAATATCTTAGGAGGAGGAATAATAAGTCCTCCACAAGATTGAGGGATTGCTCTATATCTTCTAGTTTAGGTTTTAGGATCTCTGGGCTAGCGAAAGTTTTGTGAAAGCAAAGCTAAAAGAATAATCGTGACTTTTAGTCCTGGGAACAAGAATCATAGCATGCAAGAGTTAATAAAAAGTTAGAGGTCTAGTCCCACTCATTTTACAGATGAGGACACTGAGGCCAAAAACTTTAAGTGACTGTCTCTCCCCTCGAGGTACTTAAAATGTAGCTAGAAAGGTGATGCATATAACAATTAGATAAATCACAGACCCTTCCGAATGCTGCCAGAATTTACAATTCAAAGTCCAAGGAACAGCACTGGTGGTTACAGAAATGCAGGCAGAGATGTGGGTGGTTGGGCCAGGGGGGGGGGGGGGGGGCGATGAAGAGCTGGAGGTAAACTTGAAAAAGCAACTTCCGATAAGGTAACCCAAGCTGTAGATGCTTTACCTTAGGGAACAGTAGGTCGATTTTTCCGCCACACACGGGGCTATCTTCTTTTAAATGCAGGTGTGTGAGTATGCTATAATTTACTTATACGCTTGTTTTCGTTTTATTTAAAAGGTAACAAAAATGTATCACAAACACCTAGAACATTGGAGGAAAAAGTCACTAATAATTATCCCTACCCTAATACCCAAGATTAGGCTTTCTTTGAAACCTCCCGTTTAGTTTTAGCAAAATGTAGCCTCCTTCATTATCAACTGAAGTGTCCTTTTATTTAAAAAGAAGAAAAAAAAGGTTGAAGAACTCTTGGTTCACAAGAACAGAATTGAAATTTTTGACAAATGATAGAAGAGGTATTCAAGTTTATACGTAATCAGCTCTGATTTTTAAGTGTTGAGATATATTGGAAAATCTGGAGAAAAAAGAGAAAAGGGACAGAGATATATACATTCACACACACATAGAAATAAATAGATACAGATAGAGCTAAAGAGGGGAAATTCAGAAATAATGTTCTAATTCAGATTTTAAAAGATTGTATATAAAAGCAATGATAAAGGTAATATTAAACTGTCTTGAAAGTATTTGTATCTTTGAAAAATGCTCATGTTTAAAAGATTTGGGGCCTCTTCCTCTTTTTTTTTTTTTTTTTTAGGTTGTCAAAACCACATGTTTACTCCTCTTTTCCTTTTTTATTAACATGACCAGGAAAAAGCAGCAGGCAAGGAGAGAGCGGGACGCAGGCGTCAGGGAGGGTGGAAAGAATGGGTAAGATAATTCCAGGAAGAACTCAAAATAGCTAATTAGTCCTTTGCCAATTGTATATGAAGTAATTTACTTTTTATAAGTTTCGTTCAGCTGAAGAAAATGATTTCATTTTCGAACACTCCTGTGACTCTAATGAAAATATGACTCATCCAACTGATGGCTCATTCTTCCTCTTGAGACCAAACCTTCAGAATCAGGATGAACAAGAAAATCATGGAGCCACAAAGGGTGGCCCTGAGGATGGCTTTGGTGCTTGCAAAATCAACAAATGACATCTGTGCTTCCCGTCTTTATATTTCACATGTATCTATGACCACAGTTTCTTGACCGAATGCGTTTATTATGGGTTATTATGTAGTAACATAGAAACTTCAGGAATGACACGCTTGATGTTTGCCACAGCTCCCATACATTTCTGAGGGTGCTGTTTACTGACTGATGAGCATTTTTGCTCTTCACCTAAGAGCATCTCTTCCTCTGGAAATCGAGAATCCAAGTCACATTTGCTTTAAGCTCATGATCAAATTATTTGAGAGCCACCTGGGGCACAAACCGTGCCTCTAGGAACAGGCATAGAAACAACTTGGGCTCCCTAAGGGGGAATGAGGATGGGCCTGGAGTACGCTGCGGTTGTGATCTGGAATGACGTGCTCAGACATGTCTGTGGGAAATGCCTCAGACGATTGCCTCCACTGTCTTAGCAGAAAATCTGCGTATCAGAAACAGTGGTTTTAGGGGCCCCTGGCTGGCTCAGTCAGTAGAGTGTGCAATTCAATCTTGGGGTCATGATTTCAAGCCCCATGTTGGGTGTAGAGATTACTTTAAAAACAAAACAAAACAAAACAGTGGTCCTCTCTTTGAAACAGATTTGCAAATAACCTTATGCCTGTGATAAAAAATATATAAGGAAGTTTATATGCAATATGTTTTGGGGGTAGTTATGATATGCATGAGCATTTTCGGTATTGCTCATTGCAGGTTAAATGACACATTGATCAATTCAAATTACGACAGTCCTAGACTGAAATTTTGGTCAATCCCTAAGATAGACATTTATAAACTGTTGTAATCCTTTCGGTTCTTAGATCCAGGAAGGACTTGATAGTGCAGTGTTTAGGAACATAAATTCTGAAGCCAAGCTGCTGGATTCCCAAACTTGACTCTGCTGTCTGAGAGCTGTGTGAACTTGTGCTAGTTTCTTAACGTCTCTGAGTTTTCATTTTTTTTTTTTAATCCATAAAATAACAATAGTATTTTCCTCATTTGGTTGTTGTGCGCCTCAAGTGAATTCATATATAGGTAAATACTCTCAGAATAGTTCCTGGCACACGGAAAGCACTTAAAAGCTATTATTACCACTGAAGTTCTCTGGCAAGCAGTAAATTAACAAACCAAGCAACAAGACACATGTACATAAATATTCATGGCAGCACTATTCAAATTAGCAAAAACCTAGAAGCAACCCAAATGCCCACGAGCAAGAAAGTAGATAGATGAACTGGTATATTCACACAGTAGAATATTATACAGGAGGCAAAATGAGCACACCATAGAAACAAGCAACAATATGGATGAATCTTAGCAGTATAATTATATCCTGCATGAGGACATTGTTATAAAGATAAAAGCAGCTAAAATAAATATACTTGCAGAAGATACATACATTCAATGAAACCACATAAAGAGGAGAGCAAGAGAATGACCCACATGGACTTCAGAACGATGGCTACTTCAGGTGTGAGGAAGTGAAACATGAAATAATGACCCAGGCCATCTGGTTAGATGCAGACTCTTATCAAAAAGTCTATCTTTTGCTTTAGATGGCAGGTGTGTAGGTGTTTGGGGGTGAGGGGGGAGGCGAGGGAAGGAGAGACACATGGACCTATGATAAGACTTCGTCACAATCCAGTTGTGTATCCCCCAAAGTAACAACAATCACTGTCCATTGTTATAAGCAATTCCACTAAGTTATATTACAAATAATTAAAAGATAACAGAGCCGTGGGATTGTTTGTTGGCTTTGTGTTGATCCCATTTTTGTTGGGGTAAGGAGTAGTAAGGTAGATATAAACCACGTATGTATGGAGGATTTTTCTAAAATAAATATTGTTATTAGTCTTCTTCTCTTAGAAAAATAAAATGACAGGTCATGTTAGTGTTTAGATTTCAGATAGTGCAAGGTGCTTTTGTTTAAACTGTATGATAGAAATCAGGGATTTATTATTGGTTAAATCAGTGAGGCAAGCATAGCATGTTCATTACTACTATTGATACTCAGGGATCCCAAATAATTTCTTCAGTACACTTCACATTTCAAATAAAACCTGTGACACACAGAGTGTGTGTGTGTGTGTGTGTGCACGCACGCACACGCACGCATTGCTTTTTCTCCCACTTTTATCTGCCAAGCTGTCCCTACCATATACCACTGGAAGATCATCCATTTAGTGTCCACTGCTGTCATGGGGACATGAGGCAGTAAGATCAGTCCCTGTATCACTATGGGCTGGTCATGTGCTCCCATCTCCTCTATACCCATCTCTGGGTGTTAAACCATGCCTAAACCGTACTTGTCCTATGTAAAACCCCAAAAACTAAAAATACTTATCATCTAACACCCAAATCCCTTGGCCAAATGAACTGTGGGGCTGAGATGGATGTATATTGTCCTTTCAAGAGCTGAGTGTCTCTTGTTTTACTTCTCAAAACACAGAGAGTTACGAGAGAAAGAAATGGCAGGGGTAAACACCAAGTTCTACTTATACAGTGACTGGCTCTCAAATTTTTTGATTAATGGATTAATGAATTGACTAATGAATAGGTGGTGCCATTCTCTGGGTTAGGGAATGGTGGAAAATGGGCTGAGGTTTGGGAAGGGAGGAATATCATGAACCCAGCATGAAATGGGAAATAAATATTAAGGAGATTAAAATTACACCTTAAATGTACGATTTAGAAACTGGGATAATTGAATGAGGGTCTAGGCTGTCATTTACCTTTGATGATATTAAATGCTAGGTTCTTAAAATGCTAGCATAAATACTTAAGCTACATAAACCCTTTCTGAAACATTTACACATGTAAATTGACACGGTATGTACAAATCATTCTTATGTGTTCATTAAAATAGGACCTTATAGGACCAGTTTGGACATTATTTCTCAGACCTAGAGTTAATCTATATTTTGAAAGGAAAATAAATTACTTCTTTACAACCATTCCATAATTCACTCTTTCCTCAATTCAGATTGTCTTTCTCAATCACTTCAAATGAATGATACATTTATCACACAGTGGCCTTACAAATAGCCAAGCATATTAAATCATAGTTTATATCAGGTCAACATTCTTATTCCAAAGCTTCTGAGAAGGGGAACTTTCTTCTGTGGGTCATAAGACTTCGGCAATTTGTTTGTGAGCCTGATACCAAACTTTCGCAACAGTAAAGCAAAGTATGGAGCAGCAATCATCCACGTGAAAAATACCTCGAAATGTCACAGTCTTTCCCATGCTATGGCAATTTAGCAAGTGATGACATGACTGATTCAGCCAGAAAGAAAATGCAATGGAAATATTGGTTTGGAACACAGTGTGCCTAAGATCTCTCAGCCTTTTGTGTCCTCAGAGGTCAATAGAGTTTACTCTTTGAAATATGAGACATGCAAAAGAATATAACATTTGGAATGTGAACACGCATTCATGACTTACCTGCTTTGAAGGCCTTCTCTAAGGCAAACTCTAATAGAAAACAAAACAAAACAAAAAAAAAACAATAATCCTTGTCACCCCCAAAGTCCCTACCACCACCACACCACCTGTGGTGAAATAAGACTTTAAAACAGTGATGATAATTTTTATTGATTGATGTTTACCTTTATGCAAATTGTTTTGGTATAGATTTATAAAATGAATGTGATTTTAGGTAAGGTGAACTCCTAAAATGGATCGTCTCAGATGAAGAGCTTTTGAGTTAATATAGAGAGAATTCTATAGATTTCATTTCTGGAGTTGTGTAACCTAGGCAGCTAAGAGGAAGACAGATTTGGATAATGGCTCAGACTTGTGTTAATACATGTCCATCTCATTCTGATGCTCTCAGAAATATGGATCTTTAAAAGTCTCATTCTTCCGAATTTTAATATATAAATGAATCATTAAAATGCTGACTTCCAGTTAGATTCTGCTTGATATCATATACAATCATGTTAATAAGCATATTGGTTTGCCCATGAAAGCTTAATAAATATTTGTCAACCAGATATACCCTTCTTAGATTTAGGAAAATTTCAAAAAAAAAAATTTTTTTTTTTTTTAGATTTTATTTATTTGAGAGAGAGAGACAGAGATAGTGAGATAGAGAGCACAAGTGGGGAGGAGAGGGAGAAGCAGGCTCCCCACAGAGCAGGGAGCCCGATGCGGGACTCAATCCCAGCACCCTGGGATCATGACCTGAGCCGAAGGCAGACGCTTAACCGACTGAGCCACCCAGGCGCCCAATTTAGGAAAATTTCAGACCATAAAAGGGCCTTATGTGCTTTTGAATTTTAAAACAGGTCTTTCATTTTATAAACGAAAAGGCTCAGGCCCAAAGAAATGCAATGGTTTTAGCAAGCACACATTCACACTTAAGACTTAATATTGACACCCACTTTAGTACAATGAAGAATATAATGGAATGTTAAGAGCAAGTACCTGAAAGTTCCCTAAAATCTGGGGTGTTGAATACTGACTCTGCCGCTTACCAGCTATTGATGAATTTACATGTGTATTTCTGAAGTTGCCACTCCCACAAGAAAGAAAGTTCCTAACTTGGAGCCAATCCATTATCTTTTGCTCCCTCCCAATAGGAGCTACGTTTTCTTTTTTTTTAATTGAGCTATAACTGACATATCACATTGTATAAGTTTAAGGTGTACGATATGTGGATTTGATACATTTATGTATTGCAATATGATGACTTACATTTTCTTATCCTTAACTCTGACATAGGAAGGGCAGACAGCCAACATCCCAACAATAGTGAGTTCACGTTAGAAATTTTCAATGTGCTATAGAAAAGGGATCACTTTCCTAACGTGTATTTGCTGGAATCATCATAAGTCACATGGTCACCACTCGGTTTCCAGATTTCCATTACCAAATGCTGCAACAGACATGAGGAAATGCTTTTGCTCCCCCGTGAAAAAAGAAGAATTGATAGTGAAGTCAACGAGTATCAGATTTTTGTCATGGGGATGTCCACGCAGCCATTTCCACCTGTGAACCTGAAGGAGAACAGTGAGTCCAGGTGAACAAAGAGCCCAGCCTGGGTTGTGAAATTCCCACTGCTTATCCTGGAGGAGGAACCAGCCAGCCCTGAAAGAGTTTATATCCTCATGCATTTGGGAAGTCAGGATGAAATCTGCTCTGCTTTTCAGAGTGGAAGTCCAGGATAGATGAAAAAAAAAAAAAAGTGGAATACTTGTTTCCATAGATAAACGGGGAAAAAAGACTAAAGAGGTCGAATAAGATTTAACTACATAGGTTGAAATATGCCCCAAAATCATCATAAAGAACGTTCCAACCATTTCTAGATTTAGCCACCATGTCAAATAAGTAAGGATGTTGTGAAATTACAAAATCTTTGTTCAAATAAACTTCAATGTTCTCCAATGTATAATTTAAGTATAAATTTGTATGTTGTTTTCTTTGCCTATTTTAGGTAGATTGAGTGAAAGTTTTAGCTTTAAATAGTGGCAGGGTACAAAGGACTATATTAGGTATCAAAAATGAAGAATGCTGGGAACATGTGAGTTGGGTAAGAATGAGAAGTGAGGTCATTCGGGTAGGTATTTTGCTGAACAAAAAGGCAATAGATACCAATCCCTGTTTTGCTGTATAATTCAGAAATCTTAAACCTTTTAGTTCTAGGATGGACTCACTTACATTCTTTCTGATGAGAGTTGTAAAGCAGATTGTTAAAAACCCAGCAATTTGGGTATCCTGTTTCTTAAATTCAGGTGCATCTTAAGGGAATATTGAAGCTTCTAGTTGGGGGGCGCCTGGGTGGCTCAGTCAGTTAAGCATCTGCCTTCAGCTCAGGTCATGATCCCGGGGTCCTGGGATTGAGACCCACATCGTCAGGCTCCCTGCTCAGTGAGGAGTCTGCTTCTCCCTCTCCCTCTGCCGTTCCCCCTGCTGGT